>NC_092269.1:2254840-2322340 GCF_036320965.1 Panulirus ornatus
GTGTGTGTGTGTGTGTGTGTGTGTGTGTGTGTGTTGTCTCCCCACCACGCCACCAGCCCCGGGGTTCATCATCATCTGCCGCCCCCCTACTGGTGCCGGCTAATTAAATGGACGACGCTGTGCTTTATTTGACGGACAGCAATGCAGTCTGTCCTTGTGTGTGTGTGTGTGTGGCACTGTGGTAGCGTTCAAGAACGCTTTCCAACCTAACCTAACCTAACCTAACCTAACCTAACCTAACCACACCTCATTTCTAACCTACCTTAACCCTAGTTTTAACCTCACATACCATGGCGTAAGCCACGCTAATCTTAACACGTCCAGAATTAACCTAACCTAATTCAACCTAACCTAACCTACTCTAATCGTAACACACGTCCAGAATTAACCTAACTCAACCTAAGCTAACCTAACCTAACTTGGTAACTGAGAGAGAGAGAGAGAGAGAGAGAGAGAGAGAGAGAGAGAGAGAGAGAGAGAGAGAGAGAGAGAGAGAGAGAGAGAAATACATAAATTGCAGGGTGGGGGGGTAGTGGGTCGGGGGCTCCCACACCAGTTCAACTCGGGGGAGCCAAACACACGATGAAAAAAACAAAAAATGTCAAAAATACAGAAACACAAAAGGTTAAAAAAAAATTAAATAAAAAACGAGGGGAGGAGAAACGAGGGAGGGAGGGGAAGGGAGGGGGAAGGCATTTTACCAAAAAAAAAAATACAAAATGGATAAAAAAAAAAAGTAAGAAATGGGTGAAGGGGAACGGTAGAAATGGGTAGGATTGACCAATAAATGAAAAGGGGAGGAAGATAAAATGTGTCATAAATATGAAGGAAGGAAGGGGGGAGGGGAGGGGAGGGGGAGGGGGAGGGGGAAACAACACGAGAAATGCACAGGGAATAAAACAAACAAACAACAACAACAACAACACGAGCAGGGCTGCTAACAGTTGCAGCATTACCAACTGCACCACCATCACCATCTCCAACACCATCACTGCCTCCTCCAACACCACCACTACCTCCTCCAACACCACCACTACCTCCTCCAACACCACCACTACCTCCTCCAACACCACTAGTGCACAACCATCAACACAAACACCAACAACACCTTCAACACCTCTATCACTATCTCCAACACCACCACCACCACCATCCCCCAACAACACCACACAACTCCAGCGCTACCACCACCATCTCCAACACCACCACCGCCCCCAACATCACCACACAACCCCATCGCTACCACCACCGTCTCCAACATCACCACCGTCCCCACCACCACCACACAACCCCCACCACCACCACCACACAACCCCCACCACCACCACCACACAACCCCCACCACCACCACCACACAACCCCCACCACCACCACCACACAACCCCCACCACCACCACCACACAATCCCCACCACCACCACCACACAATCCCCACCACCACCACCACACAACCCCCACCACCACCACCACACAACCCCCACCATCACCACCACACAACCCCCACCACCACCACCACACAACCCCCACCACCACCACCACACAACCCCCACCACCACCACCACACAACCCCCACCATCACCACCACACAACCACGAATTTTTTACCAGTTGGGCAGAAATTACAGCTCCCTACCTACCCTGGGGCAACGGGCGAATTATTAAGGCCCTAATGATCCGGAGAGAGAGAGAGAGAGAGAGAGAGAGAGAGAGAGAGAGAGAGAGAGAGAGAGAGAGAGAGAGAGAGAGAGAGAGAGAGAGAGAGAGACTGACTGGAGAACCAAGTTGACAGGCAAAATGCCGGGGGGTACGAACCCAGGGAACCAAGGGGGGAAGGCGGAAAAGTGTAAACAATTAAGCCATGTAACGAGGGAAAGGATGGGGTGCGGGTTGGTAACGAAGCGAAGCAACAATAATTGTACGAGAACACAATTAAACCCGAGACGAAAGAAGAAGAAATGTGGAGAATTTCATACAAGATGAAGTGAGTGGAGTGAAATGAAGACATTGACTGATATTACAAAATTGTCTGCATGTAAGGAAGCTATGTGTGTGTGTGTGTGTGTGTGTGTGTGTGTGTGTGTGTGTGTGTGTACATAAAGGAGGGAGAGATTACAGTTAAGATAAGCAGGTCCTAACAATAAACCAAGGCATAACTGACAAGGTTACAGAAGGTTACAGACTAAAGGAAGAAACATATGAGAACATTAAGAACAATAGCTAACCCAGGCCAGACAATAACAGTTCACACATGTTCAACGAAGAACACCTATTTGATAAACATTTTGAGAAATGTGGTTGTTAAATTGTGGTGAATATTGCTCCCTGGAGGAGAAATATTACTATATCCCTCAGGATAAATACTGCCCAGGGTACGTGGCTGAGGGAGAAAATACTGCCCAGGGTACGTGGCTGAGGGAGAAAATACTGCCCAGGGTACGTGGCTGAGGGAGAAAATACTGCCCAGGGTACGTGGCTGAGGGAGAAAATACTGCCCAGGGTACGTGGCTGAGGGAGAAAATACTGCCCAGGGTACGTGGCTGAGGGAGAAAATACTGCCCAGGGTACGTGGCTGAGGGAGAAAATACTGCCCAGGGTACGTGGCTGAGGGAGAAAATACTGCCCAGGGTACGTGGCTGAGGGAGAAAATACTGCTCAGGGTACGTGGCTGAGGGAGAAAATACTGCGACTACGAGGAGAATATCTGTGAGGAAGAGGAAGATTTTTATTCAGAATACTAAAACCTTACACGAGAAGATATTACTCACGGCGAAAATACTTCTCTGACGGAGGAAAAATAGGTTGCTTCTACTGAATTAATGCACGGAGCAGTATTCTGAGGTGGGGTGGGGTGAGGAGGAGGTGGTGGCGATGGAAATATTACCCTACGAGGAAATATCTTCGTAAGAGAAATACTCCTTCAAGAGAAATATGACCTGATCTTTGGAGGAGAATACTGGGCTGAGATTTGGCTTTGATATGAGAAATATTTCTTAGAATGAGGGAGTATTCCTCCCAGTGATGTAAACACTGTCTGGTGGGGAAATATCGAGCCATTAGAGGCGAAATTCACGATACAGAAAACACAACTACAAGACCAACATGCATATGCCTTTCATTCGAGTGGGTTCATCATAATGCTAAACAATCGTACATACATCACAGCACTCGTAATGTACGATTTAACGAGACAATACATGTAAATTAACGTTCGAGATTGGGAAGTAAAGAATTCCTTTAATCAAATCATTTAATTATGTCTATTTCTCAATGGAAACGGAGTTGAAATTCGACCCTATAAGGACGCCAAAGAGGTCACTGTACTTTATGAAGTTATGATAACGTGGGTCAGTTTTATATTGTGCTTAATGACATCTTAAGAACGACGATTACGCCCCTTTGACCTGACCATCAAAGGTCAGGTCAAAGGCGGATACACAGGTCATCGTACCCGGAGGTCGTACCGTCGTGCTCACACAGGGGAGGTCAACCATGACGCGCGTCACGCCCCACACGACCTGATCTTCCCCCCCCCCCGCCCCCCACCCCCCTAAACACACACACACACACACACACACACACACATCACCTCACCTCCACTCCCCCCCCAAAGTATTCTAATGACCCAGGACACCACGACGACCCGTCCCAGACGTGACCTCGTTGCAGAGGTCATAAGTTGGGGTGAAACACGACGTGATCTGTTAACTGTCGCGCTAACGACCGGGGGTCTCTCAACGACAGACAGACGGACGGTGAAGGACGCAAGGACGGGGGAAGACGGATAGTCCAGGGGGAGGGGGAGGATAGGACGGGAGATAACAAGAGGAAGAATAGACGAGGACAGAGGCGGATGTAGACATAGACAGATAAGGACGAAGATAAGGATGGGGCGAAGATAAGGGATGGACAAAGAAGGGGAGTGGGGGGGGGGGGGACGAGGATAGAAAGAAAGATGAAAGATATCACTCAAGAGGATAGGAGGAGGAGAAGAGAGGATAGCAGGAGAACTGGGAGGGGAGGAGGGGGGGGGGGTTTAGTGGAAGAAGAACGACTAGGGATGGAAGCAAAGAAACGCGTGGAGGAGAGAGAGAGAGAGAGAGAGAGAGAGAGAGAGAGAGAGAGAGAGAGAGAGAGAGAGAGAGAGAGAGAGAGAGAGAGAGAGAGAGAGCCTTGATACGAGAAAGAGAGATGGAGATGGAAGAGGCTTGATGAAGGAGGGAGGTGGAAGAGGAGTGATAGATTTGGAGTGTGTGAGGGGGCGTGAGGGGTGGGGGGTGGGGGTGGTGGGGGGAGGCAACGGCGAACTTGGCCAATAGCTGTCACCCAGACTGATGTTGGGGTGTGTGGGAGGGTATGGGGCTCGCGGGAGCCCCGTGCCCCGCCCCGTCCAGCCCCCACAGCCCCGATCCCCGTACTCCATTCTTGGCCCCACGTCTCTGAACCAGACTCACCCATCCCCCCCCCCCCCGCTCCCCACCCCTTCCTCACCCACCCAATCATAAGCCAAGCTATGACCTGGGATTCTTAATAACGAGGGCGGACAATACAGACGGATCGCCCAGTCAGCAACGATCAACATGACGCTTAAAGATGGTGACCTCGGCCCCAAACCTGACCTGACCCGACCTGACCCGACCCGACCTCCCTCACCCAGCCACGTGTGTGTGTGTGTGTGTGTGTGTGTGTGTGTGTGTGTGTGTGTGTGTGTGTGTTCCTTTCTTCACCAGAGACAAGGAGTTTTAAACTCTAAAGACAAGAATGAACTACCACTTCCTACCTAACCTGATACATATACTCAACGCATTCGTACTCATCACATTGTACTGGAAACACACACACACACACACACACACACACACACACACACACACACACACCATCCACGCACCCACCTAACCCCAGAGAATTCGTACCTCACCCCAGAGAGAGGGGGAGCGCGTTGTTTGGCCCGGGCAAGCGCTGAGTGCCCCCCCCCCACACCCCCCCTCTCTCTCTCTACAGTATAATTCGATCACCTTGATTGGTTCTCACGAATTGGGTCACCATATGAACTACTTGATTTCCCCCAGGATGACGGTTGTCTAACCCCCCCCCCCCCAAACCAGTAACAAACTAGGGGTGGGGGTGGGGGGGATCATCCTCTAACCCCCCCCCCAGTAACAGAAGAGTGGAGGGGGGGGGCAAGGTAAGGCTGTCCAGGTAACGTGTCACATGTACATTCAAGGTAACACCCACCCACTGTCACCAGCACCCAGCCATCGACCACACCTAATATACCAACTTTATACCACGTACGTACGTACGTACGTGAGTCACCAGGTTCATATATGTATGTAAGTACACATATGTATATGTAATTTGATCCCGTTATCTATAATTCGTTCCTGTTCACAATGAGAACATCAGGCACGCACACATGGCCTCTTTTAAGTTTCAAACCCTCAAAACCCGAACTTACGACAGTTTAACGAAAACATTTAATGAGGGTTAACTGCTAATGATAATACATAAATACACACACATATATATATATATATATATATATATATATATATATATATATATATATATATATATAGTTCAAAGAAGTTTGACCTCTATAGACCCAAATTAATTAGGAACTGTATGAAGAATGCTGTATGAAGAACACATTACCGTAATGGGTGCGAAAAGAAGTAATTTCTACACAACATAAAAACCTACAACAATTACTTAGAGATGTAGAAAGAGTCTACCAGGTGTGGTCCAGCGGTGACCTCATAAATTAACTATTCATTAACTCGTTTTCATAATCCCTTATATTAATCACTGGTCAATTCCTCATTAGCGAAGGTTTGTCAGTCGCCTCGGGACCAATTAGCCAACTGGATCCGTGATAGGTTAGGGTTAACAAGCGGGCTAATTACCTCCCCCCCCCCCCCTCTCCTTACATTCTCCCTAATGACCATCGCCGCCAACCCACTAGTTTCACCAACTACCATCACCACCACCACCATCATCCAACCATCAACCACCATCTACCATCCACTATACTATCAACCCTACCACAATCTCACCCCCCCCCCCCCCACGACTTTATTATTAAACACCAATCATGAAGTAGGTCAGGTCGTGCTCGAGGGGTCGTACTGACGTGCTCAATGAGTCGTACCGTCGTACTCGAGGGTCGTACCGTCGTGCTCAAGTGTGGGTAGCGATACTTGAAGTTCGTCGCCCCCAGCAATGGGGGGCGGGGGGGGGGGGGGGTGTCAGGTGACCACACAAGATATACCATTATCTATCCCCTCACCAAGCCAGGATCTGGGATAGATACTCTCTGTGGCTGCCATGACTGTGTGTGTGTGTGTGTGTGTGGCCAAGCAATGGTTCGTCTCCTGTACGGGTTTCGAACCTGTGTCCCCCGTCGTGAACTATCACGCGTTTGTATATATTTGTATTTTTTCTTTTTTTTTTTTCCAAAAGAAGGAACAGAGAAGAGCGCCAGGTGAGGATATTCCCTCACGGGCCCAGTCCTCTGTTCTTAACGCTACCTCGCTATCGCGGGAAATGGCGAATAGTATGATAAAAAAAAAAAAATATATATATATATGTAACATACGAGGAAGAGTAAGTGTAAATGAGAGTAAAATCATAAGTGTAAATGATGGAGTAAAGTGGTGGGAGTGATGGGGTACACCAAGATGGGGAATTAAAAAGGCAAAAGAAAACAAAAACCAATGAAAATTTACACAATCATAGACTATGGTCTTCACGTAAATTCAAAAGACCGTAAAAAAAATAATATGCATAAAACGGGATGTTTACGTGAGGAATCAAAACGTACAGAGCGTGAAAAAGAGAGAGAGAGAGAGAGAGAGAGAGAGAGAGAGAGAGAGAGAGAGAGAGAGAGAGAGAGAGAGAGAGAGAGAATAACACTGAATGGATTAGCCAGTCTGGAAAGCTACGGGGAAGTCCAACTGCCGTGTGATGATTGGCCAGTCGTGCGGATCGGTCTGGTTTGCTTGGGAGAGGAGGGGGGAGGGGGTCAGAGGTCAAGGGTCGTTGTTTATACTGGGAATAATCGATTGTACGCACGCTGATTGGAGCGGAAGGATCAACTGAGACACGAGAGAGAGAGAGAGAGAGAGAGAGAGAGAGAGAGAGAGAGAGAGAGAGAGAGAGAGAGAGAGAGAGAGAGAGAGAGAGAGAGTCTTTGCTACCTACATGGCAGTGCTGACACCTTCACTTGTAATCTCTGAGGGGAGTTGGTTGAGGGGGGGGGGAAGGGGGGGGTGTGGGGGGGGGGGGGGGTGGTTGGTTGGTTAATCCCGCACTCCATAAATCCTTCAGAACATCAGCCTTTTGCGGATCACCATGATTAAAGGGGTCAGGTCAAAAGGTCGTGCCTTAGAAAAGGTCGTACCGTCGTGCTCAAGGGGTCGTACCGTCGTGCTCAAGGGGTCGTACCGTCGTGCTCAAGGGGTCGTACCGTCGTGCTCAAGGGGTCGTACCGTCGTGCTCAAGGGGTCGTACCGTCGTGCTCAAGGGGTCGTACCGTCGTGCTCAAAGGGTCGTATCGTCGTGCTCAAGGGACAACACAAAACAGCTTCACCACATCACCACACAACACAAACGCCAGCACCAAACGTCACACCGTAACACAGAGCCACACCACACGTCACACCGTCAGACAGAGCCAACACCACACGTCACACCGTAACACAGCCACACCACACGTCACACCGTAACACAGAGCCAACACCAAACGTCACACCGTAACACAGAGCCAACACCAAACGTCACACCGTAACAAAGAGCCACACCACACGTCACACCGTAACACAGAGCCACACCACACGTCACACCGTAACACAAAGCCACACCACACGTCACACCGTAACACAGAGCCACACCACACGTCACACCGTCACACAGAGCCAACACCACACGTCACAGCGTAACAGTAACCCCAGTAACGCCGGCAGGAGGCCCGACGTCACACGGTGAGTAACACAGTGAGGGAAATGTGTGTGTTGTGTGAGAGCCATAAGGTCTGGCTCCTGACGTCATTATCGGGCGTGTTTGTCTTGCATATGGGCCACTCCACGAGCATACATCACCATCTGGGCCACTCCATGAGCATACATCACCATCTGGGCCACTCCATGAGCATACATCACGAGCTGGGCCACTCCATGACCATACATCACCATCTGGGCCACTCCATGAGCATACATCACCATCTGGGCCACTCCATGAGCATACATCACGAGCTGGGCCACTCCATGAGCATTACATCACCATCTGGGCCACTCCATGAGCATACATCACGAGCTGGGCCACTCCATGAGCATACGTCACTATCTGGGCCACTCCATGAGCACACATCACGAGCTGGGCCACTCCATGAGCATACATCATTATCTGGGCCACTCAAGGAGCCTACATCACCATCTGGAGCCACTCCATCACAAACTAAGCCACTACCTGAGCATTCACCACCAACTGGGCCACTCCAAAAGCATACCTCACCACGAGAGCCACTCGAAAGACCATTAATAATAATGCAGGCCACTGAATAAGCATTCTGCACGTATCCAACCAAGTGAGCCCTGCAAGAGCATTTTCTGCACACACATTAAACCAAGTGGGGGAACCGCAGGAACGTTTCTTTACGTACAGCACCACCACGTGGGTCACTGTGTGATGACCTCCATGCCTGGTAGGGCCCAGCACAGCCTGGGTGTACATACCTGCCCCCTCACATGACCCGACGCGTACACTGGCCCATACCATCGGCCATGATGCGTAATCATACGCTCGTACAGTGCGTAAGGTGAAGACGAAATTAGCCTTTATGGGTATAAGGTTATGGCTCTCTCCACACACACACACACACACACACACACACACACACACACACACACATATACACACACACACACACACACACACACACACACACACACACACACACACACACACACACACATATGTATGATAATCGAGAATATAAAGGTGATATTCATAGGTTATTCACCATAATATCTCCGTGTTATGGTGACGGCAGCGGTAAACCCCGGATAATTATAAACACGTTCCGGTTTATGTCTCTGCAATGGTCTTACAGCCAGCAGGAGGAGGAGGAGGAGGAGGAGGAGGAAGAGCAGGAGGAGGAGGAGGAGGAAGAGCAGGAGGAGGAGGAGGAAGAGCAGGAGGAGGAGGAGGAGGAGGAAGAGCAGGAGGAGGAGGAGGAGGAGGAGGAGGAGGAGGAGGAGGAGGAGGAAGAGCAGGAGGAGGAGGAGGAAGAGCAGGAGGAGGAGGAGGAAGAGCAGCAGGAGGAGCAGGAAGAGCAGCAGGAGGAGGGTTGCTGCTCCTGCTGACGGAGGTAAATACTAATGTTGGTCGTAAGCGACCTGAACCCGGCCCTGGCCTCGTTTTCTAACACGAGAGAGGGACAGAGTTCAGTATGACCAGAGCTCAACCTTAAATATGTACACTCGAGGTCAACCTTACATATGTATACTCGAGGTCAACCTTATATATGTACACTCGAGGTCAACCTTATATATGTACTCGACATTTACTTGACGAGAGAGATAGACAGAGGTTTAAATTTATAACACTGAATATATATATATATATATATATATATATATATATATATATATATATATATATATATATATATATATATATATTTTACTTTTAAACTATTCGCCATTTCCCGCGTCAGCGAGGTAGCGTTAAGAACAGAGGACTGGGCCTTTTTTGGAATATCCTCACCTGGCCCAATTCTCTGTTCCTTCTTTTGGAAAATTAAAAAAAACGAGAGGGGAGGATTTCCAGCCCCCCGCTCCCTCCCCTTTTAGTCGCCTTCTACGACACGCAGGGAATACGTGGGAAGTATTCTTAATCCCCTATCCCCAGGGATAATATATATATATATATAAATATATATATATATATATATATATATATATATATATATATATATATATATATATATATATATATAATGACGTTTGTGATGAGCTTCTGATGAAGGTATGATCATGAATGATAAGGATGTCGTGATGATAATAACAAAACGTAACATTCTAATAAGGAAACTTTAGTTGTTGAACTTTGTTTACTCAGGAAGCCATCGCCGCCACCGGCCGTGGTAACAGAGAACGGCAGAAAACGACAGACGTGCGCGGCTGCAACAAAAACAAACAAGCTGGTTCGATAATTGTAGCAATAAAAAGGAACAAATACACACCATAAAAGGCATAAGGCTTGATTTTAGTGTGTGTGTGTGTGTGTGTGTGTGTGTGTGTGTGTGTGTGTGTGTGTGTGTGTGTGTTCATCAATGTCCACTCGTGCAGGCAACGCTTCAAAGAAGAATTCGAAGGTATTTCGTAGCATTTATGAAGCGGCCGTTGCCTTAAATGCACAGCAGCTCCTGGCTGGGCTGTACGCCCCGCACATACGAAATATTCTTAATTCCCTGTAACCAGATGTTCTCAAGTATAACAGCCTCTTTCCCCGAGAATTACGGCGCCAATTAAGAGTGCACTTACACCTGTAATGTTGTTTACGGCGAGCCAATTGGCCGAGGGGAAAATCGCCCTGTGCCCGGGAGAGGCAGGCAGGCAGGCAAGCCGACCCTCACTCGTGTATATAATTGTGCCACAATATTGTGTACGGACGTGAGCAAGGGCGGGAGAGGAGGGGTTAACTTTCCCGGTGATGTGTGTGGATTATTGCCTCCTGAAGGAGGAGGAGGAGGAGGAGGAGGAGGAGGAAAGGGAGATGGGAGAAAGGGTGAGGGGGGTATATAGGTGCCTTATTCCCCAAGAAGAAGAGGAGGAGGAGGAGATGGGAAGGGTACACCTCCTCACAGCTGGTGAGAGGCAGTGGCCTGTAGGCACATGAGTCCTGGTGAGGGTGCGTTACGCAAGCCCGTGTGAGGCAGGTGGCTCCTGCGGCGCTGAAGGTGACGGTGGGAAGGTGAAGGTGGTGAAGGTGACGGTGGGAAGGTGAAGGTGATGAAGGTGACGGTGGGAAGGTGAAGGTCATGAAGGTGACGGTGGGAAGGTGAAGGTGATGAAGGTGACGAGGTATCATCATACCTCCAGCTGTGGGTACGAATTACCACCACTAACAGCCCTCTGCACATACCCCCACACCACGCAAGCTACTCATCACCATTACACCAAACTCGTACATATATACATTCTTGATATACTTCAATATACATTCATATATATATATATATATATATATATATATATATATATATATATATATATATATATATATATATATATATATATATATATAAACAGCCGCCAACAGACCACCTTCCTTACTATCCTGATCATCGAACCATTGGTCCCTGCGATTTCAAAGGCGACATGAAGACTGGGAGGAGGGAGGGGGTCGTCGTGGTGGTAATCACCCTTACAGATCGAGCCAATCAGATCCACCTCACGTGCATTGTTCAGTCGTGTGTTGGGGGTGAGGAGGAGGCGGGGGCAAGACAAAGCTGCCACACACACACACGACTCCAGATCAACCACTGCCTACACGGACCACGGGGGAGGGTGGGGAGGGGAGGGGTGTGCGGCCTTTCGAATACCACAGGTGTACAGCGAGGCACTGAAGCCAGTTACCCTCCCCCCACCTCCCTCCATCCCCTAACCCCTCCTGTGTGTTACCCTCCCTCACCCCTCCTGTGTGTTACCGGCACAGAGTGCGTGTGTGTGTATGTGTCTCCCTCCCTATCGCCTTTAAAATCCCAAGACCTGTGGTTGGGGGATCCCTCTCTCCCTCCCTACACCTTAGGGACAACATACACGCAATATCTCGCAAGTTCGACGAGAAGGGAGAAAAAAAACAACACCCATGATGTTATAAACAGATGAGAATAACTCATGCTGCTCCTACCCTTCCTCAGTTACACTTGTTGTATCGTAACGATAAGAACTACACACACACACACACACACACACACACACACACACACACACACACACACACACATATACACACACACACATATACACACACACACACACACACACACATATATATGTATATATATATATATATATATATATATATATATATTCCTTCAATAATATATATGTAAATGAAGCAACACCCCGACAGCACGGTGTGTGGAGAGTCATCTGCATGTGGCCTTCCTCCTCATCTGCTTGTGAATCTGGCCACCTGATCCTCCCAACAATTAACCCAGGCTTCGTATCCCGAGCTCACACACACACACACACACACACACACACACACACACACACACACACACACACACACTGTACAGCGGCGTCCGCCTCCAATCATCTCACCTCCTGGGCACCAGCCAGACTTAACCATGCTGGAAGGTGGTCTGTCCGGTATCTGAGGAGGAGGAGGAGGAGGAAGGAGTAATCTTCCAGCACCACTGGAAGCTCCTGAATGCTGCAGAAGGGAATCAGATCTGGCCACTGTGGTTGTGACGAGTGTGTGTAAGGGGGAGGCGGGCGGGTGGGCGGGCGTGGGGGGAGGTGAGGTGTTGTTTGTAGGCGTCTCTGGCATGTGAAGCTACATATCTTTTTTTTTTTTTTTGGAGGGTTAAGATAGTCACTGCTTTTATACAGGAGTACCGACCTCAACCCACCCAAACCCCTCCTCCCAACCCTCACCCTCTTCCTGGTGGTGGGCCAACGATGCCACTTAAGGAGAGAGAGAGAGAGAGAGAGAGAGAGAGAGAGAGAGAGAGAGAGAGAGAGAGAGAGAGAGAGAGAGAGAGAGAGAGGAGGAAGTGTACCCTTCCATCTTCTGTCCATCCTATCCACCCATCCCCCCCCTCCTCCTCTCCCCACACCCCCTACATCCCTTCAGCCCCTCCTGTTCACACAAGTCTTCCTCATCTTCCTCGCCGAAGCTCGCTTCATCCTATCTTCCTTGCCTACATTCCTCACCTTCTTGAGGTAAACATTGCTAGTCATTCTGCCTCGTGTGTAAATCCTTTCCCGCAACTCTGCTTTTAATCTTCCGTCGGACAGTTCACTCAACAACTCCTTCTCCCTCGCGTCCTCATAATCTCCCTTGACCTTAACCTCTTATTCCTGATTACTCCTCATTCTTCCTAATTCTCATTCCCCCCCCCCCCAACTCCTCCACCCTCCACATTCCTCCACCCTTAAGACCTATCCTTTCCTTCCTGCAATCAAAAAAAGGCCCTTAACATCCAATCAGACCTTAGACACCCCTTACTCTGGGGAGAAGGAAGGGAAGAAAAAAATTCCCCCCAGACTCATCGCTAACTAATATGACCCTAACGAAGACACGCCTTAGATGCCAATATCCCAGTCAGGCGGGGAAGGCTTTCCATTAACGTCAATTTACCGATCCCATTACGCCCATTATGCGATCTGCAGAGATGGTGGATCATAATGACAACCCCCTCTTTCTCTGGGGTGGGGGTGGGGTTGGGAGGGGGAGGAGGAAGAGTGTCTTCTTCTCTTCTCTTCTCTTCCTATATGACCAAACTACTCGACAGTTTCCTGTGAGTCACTCTGCCGTCCTACATACTATGCTCTTGTGAGGAACATACTCCATTCTTATGAGGGATCTATCCATATTAGACGCCACTCACATGAGGTTCAAACATTTAAAAATCACTAACTTGATACCTTAGCATTATATCATTTCTATGAACACATTTGAAGACTTGCAGCTTCATATTCCAATACACAAAGACACCATATCAACATATATATATATATATATATATATGTATATATATATATATATATATATATATATATATATATATATATATATATATATATATATATATATATATATCCCTGGGGATAGGGGAGAAAGAATACTTCCCACGTATTCCCTGCGTGTCGTAGAAGGCGACTAAAAGGGGAGGGAGCGGGGGGCTGGAAATCCTCCCCTCTCGCTTTTTTTTTTTTTTAATTTTTCCAAAAGAAGGAACAGAGAAGGGGGCCAGGTGAGGATAGTCCCTCAAAGGCCCAGTCCTCTGTTCTCAACGTTACCTCGCTAATGCAGGGAAATGGCGAATAGTATAAAAAAAAAAAAATATATATATATATATATATATATATATATATATATATATATATATATATATATATATACGTTCGTGTGTGTGCATGAAGAGCTATCCTTAATGACGGGGTTTTAATGAGTGAAAGTTAGTGAAAAACGAAGATGAATAACCCAAGAGTTTCTTTTACGGCAGTCTTACGACTCGCCTCTTCAAAAATGTTGGGTCACATATACGTCTAGACAAACAAGAGTGTAGGTAAAGAGTTCCAAAGCTTGGTGGTGTAGGGAAAGAAGCCAACATCACAAGTCCACCTACTCTCAGATTGCTAGCGGCCGCAAAAAGTAATCAGAGTCTAGCTGAAAGGCGAGGGCAGGCGAGCAGCTAGTTTTAGCAGAAAAAAAAAAAAAAAATCGAAGTAATCTCAATAGAAGAGGGAAAAGAGAACCAACAGAGCGGCAGAAGGGAGAAAAGTTAAGTCAGGTGGACGCGTCAGAAGAGGAAAACATGGCTAAGTTTGGACTGCTCGGGAGTTGAGTTTCCTTCAGCACACACGTAGGGCTAAAACCTCTCCAAGATGTGAAACCAGCCCTCAGCAATGATTCAGGGAGGAGTCAAAAAACAAAAAAAGGACGATTCAATCCTTCGTATCACTAGAGTAAAAAAAAAAAAGGACGATTCAATCCTTTGTTTCACTAGTCAAAAAAAAAAGGATGATTGATTAAATCCTTTGTATACCTAGTCAGAAAGGATAGTCCAATCCTCTGTGTATAACTAGAATAAGAGCGTCCAATCATCCAAAACAAAACTCGTTGTATATTTTTCTTTGAGAGAGAGAGAGAGAGAGAGAGAGAGAGAGAGAGAGAGAGAGAGAGAGAGAGAGAGAGAGAGAGAGAGAGAGAGGCAGACTCCTTTTCTCTTAGCCAACATATGTAATGTTCGGTTTGGGAGACACATCAAACGCTGAGGGTGATAAGATATAACTTTATCGCGTCGAGTGGCCGGGTTACTGACAGCCATCACAACTGATAACAAGTCACGTCCAGTCACACAGATGGGAGATAAACACGACGGAGCTTGACGAGGGGAGAGGAGGAGTTCTATGGGGAGAGGAGGAGTTCTATGGGGAGAGGAGGAGTTCTATGGGGAGAGGAGGAGTTCTATGGGGAGAGGAGGAGTTCTATGGGGAAAGGAAGACTTCTATGGGGAGAGGAGTTCTATGGGGAGGAGAGGAGTTCTATGGGGAGAGGAGGAGTTCTATGGGGAGAGGAGGAGTTCTATGGGGAGAGGAGGAGTTCTATATATTGTCGGAAAAGTCGAAACCAGGCTACGTCTTCCCCATTGGGGAATCACACGTAAAAAAAATAAATGAGTTTATGAGGTAAGTTTTGACTGGGGTACGAGGGACACAGACGAAGCCGAGAAATGAAGAAGATATAGTTCTACTTAACATATCATTCTCATATTAACTTCAGAAAATACTTCATATTCGTTAGTCTATTTCCCACACTCTTTTCCCCCTTGTGAAGTTCCATTATTATTTCTTAAAGAGCTTTAAACACACAGCCATGAATTCCTTCTTCGTGAAGGCAACAGTGATGACGACAGCCAGGAATAGTGATGATGATACCGTCGGGGAGGAAGAATGTGTGATCACGAGGGTCATAAATGTGGCTGTAGGATCATAATGGTGGTGATCATGTCGACTCTAACCCCTTCGTCATCATCCATAATTTCCTCTTCGAAATATGTATAAACATCGAGGAGAGGATCGTGCACGCAGCTCCAGCCTATAAATACTTTATAACCACAACAGCAGAATCTCTGAAGCCGTTCAGTTAATCAATGGTGAGAGAAAAACCTTTGTTGTGCGTCACTGTGTCTACCATGAAGAGCAAAATAGGGGACATGGTATCTTGTGATTGGCTGAAAAAAAAAACGCTGCTGTTACGTGGCGTCTAGTGATTGGTGGAGACAGGGCGTCCCGAGCGCGGCAAAAATGGAAAAAAATAAAAGGGTGTCGTCCTATCGTGTGATTGGCTCAAGCACCTGAGCCTCGTGATTGGTCCTTTGACGCGTCGCTTAACCGCAATTGGTCGAGACACTTAATTACTCCCACATTTTCGCTTTCCCGTCAACAAAGTAGACCAACACAACACAAGTCATTTTCTTACCAGCCTTTTTGGACACGACGGTACGACCCTGGGCTATGACGTCATTACACTTAAGGGTATAAACACCGTTGTACTCAAACGCCCCTTATCTACGTCCTTCGGGGGGTCGTAACGTCGTACTCATGGGTCGCACGGACGTGCTTACTGGTCGTAACGACTTGACCAGTTGTTGTGCGATCGTGCTCAAGGAATTAAGATCTATACTCGTTAACAAACCTGAACTATCTGTTCTCAAGTCTAACAAGGGCGTGATAAAAGTACCCTAACCACGTTACACGTTCACACACAGGAGGGAACCGACGGTCGGTGTCTTTACGAACAGAAAACGAGGCCAGGGTGCGAACCAAGGTATCGACAAACGTGAACGGGAATTCTGCTAAACAGCCACACTGGCTGGTTGAGCACTTTCACACACTCGCCTCCCAGTGGTCAACCAACATAGGCTACTGTTGTTTCACAATCAAAGTAACTAAACGTTCGGTTGCAAAGAGAGAATTCTCTGGAAAACGAGAAATGGGAGGGAAACAAACCGCAGTGACAAAGACGTAATGAAGGGGATAGGTTCATTCAATCTACGTCGCCCCCCAGCCATCACCCAAGTCTTTCTCACACACTCTCGACCCCCAACCTCCTTAATTCCACCCGCCTCGTCTTTCTCACACTCTCCCAACGTCGCTCTCACTTTGGGGACTGACGCCCACTCTCCCCTAAGCCGCCGCACACACAAACACACCTCTCCCTCGCACTAGCCTCACCACTCTCACTCTGGAAATTAACTCTCCCAGGCACCTACCACCCCGCCCCCCTCCCTTTTCCCCTGAACTAGCGCCTCTCTCTCTCCACTCTCACCCTGGGGATGAATTCTCCCAGACGTCCCCACCTCCCCCCACTCCGGAACTTAACTTTCCTACAGCACGAACAGTTCTCTCTCTCTCTCTCTCTCTCTCTCTCTCTCTCTCTCTCTCTCTCTCTCTCTCTCTCTCTCTCTCTCTCTCCCTCTCTCTCTCTCTCTCTCTCATTTCCGACGCATCAAAATCCTCTTCATCTGCATCTCTCACCCCACTTCGAAACCCTCCACAATCTAATCATCTCACAGTAGCATCTCCCTCCTAAAAACCTCCTCCTCCAAAAAAATATGTGACCTCTCACTAGCCTCCTCCAAAAAAAAATATTTTTTGCCTTTTACGATCTTTTTTTTCTCTCTCTCCAGGATGGTAAGAGACGCTGTCGCCTGCTCCTCCTCCATCACTTACCTGGGGGTCTTAACCCTTTCTCATTAACTCACCTGGGATCTTAAACCTTCTCTCCCCACTCACTTCTGGGACCTCCTGGTTTACCCCAGGCACTTACCAGGGACCTTAAACCTTTCCACACTCATTTCTGGGACCTTATCCCTTCCCCACTCACTTCTGGGGCCTTAACCCTTCCCCACTCACTTCTGGGGCCTTAACCCTTCCCCACTCATTTCTGAGACCTTATCCCTTCTCCACTCACAAGGGACCCTTAACCCTCCCCACTCACCTGAGACTTCATCCCCATCCCCACTCACCAAGGACCTTAACTTTTCCCCATTCACGTGAGACTTTACACCATCCCCACTCACTTGGCACCTCAACACTTCCCCACTCACTTACCTGGGTCCTTAACCCTTCCGCACTCACTGGTACCTCAACCCTTCACCAATCACTTACCTGAAACGTTTATCCTTCTCCAATCACCTGGGATGTTCACCAATCGACACACTTACCTGAAGAAGACAGAAAAAAATACAAGGAATGAGTCATCGTCTGTGTTAATAACAAGGCCAACAATAAACAAAAAAAAAAGTATTCAAAACATAATAACGTTCAAGTGTATGCTAATCTAAACAACTGCTTTATACTTTCCAATTCATAACTTTTATAACTGTTCACTGATACGACAAGTCAAACTCCCCAATAACCCGAAATTTACAGGTGTTTATAACCAATGGAAAGCATAAAATTCACAACTGCTTACAACCGATACGTAATTTGCAATTTCTAAAATAAAAAATCAATGTTTAAGATACCGTAAAATTTCAGACGATTTACAGAAATGATGTAATTTTTAAACTTCCAGCGTACGTATATAAACGAATTACTCTCATCTTGAGAGAGAGAGAGAGAGAGAGAGAGAGAGAGAGAGAGAGAGAGAGAGAGAGAGAGAGAGAGAGAGAGAGAGAGAGAGATTAGAAGCGAAGGTGCGAACGCAAAAGTCGTCCCAACATATGAAAATCCAATGAAGAGTTGAGGAAAACTGAGCAAAACGCTGGCGTGGAAATGAAAGAAGAATATTAATGATAATACTTCAGATGTAGCCTTGCTACTCCCAGGAGGAGGAGGAGGAGGAGGAGCGAGGGGAAAAGGTAAAGACAAGAGGAGGAGGAGGAGGAGGAGGAGGAAGAGGGAGGGGAAAAGGTAAAGACAGGAGGAGGAAAAGATGGAAGGAAACGGGGAAATGACCGGAAGAGGAAAAGGGGAAAGGATGAAGATGAAGCGAAAGAAAAACAAAAGAGGAGACAAGAGTTTGAAAGAAAGAGTAAAGACTATGAAGTTGACAAATGCCTCGGCTGGAATGTGGGTCCAGGTGATGGAAAGAAGATAGAATGGAAGAAGGAGGAGGAGGAGGAGGAGGAAGAAGAAGAAGAAGAAGAAGGAGGAAAAGGAGGAAGAAGAAGAAGAGGACGAGGACGAGGAGAAAATAAGAAAATGATGGCCTTCCAGACCAGCGAAAGAACCTTTAAGACCAGCAGATGGATCTTTCCAGAGCAGCAAAGGAACCTTCCACAGGCCAACAAAAGGACTGTCCAAAGCGGCACAAGGACCGTTTAGAGCAGTAAGAGCTTCCAGCATCTGCAGGACATTCCAGGATCGCAAAAGAACGTTCCAGAGCAACGCAAGGGCCTTCCAATGCATCTGAAGGACCTTCCAGAATAGCAAGAGAACCTTCCAGAGCAACGCAAGGACCTTCCAGAGGGACGCATGTACCTTCCAATGCAACTAACAGACCTTCCAGAACTGCAGGACAACCTTCCATAGGAACGGAAGGACGTTCCAGTGCATCTAAAGGACTTTCCAAGAAAACAAGAGAACCTTCCAGAAGAACGCAAGGACCTTCCAGAAAAACAAGAGAACCTTCCAGAGGAACGTAAGGAGTTTCCAGTGCAGCAGAAGGATCTTCCAGAGCTGTAAGAGAACCCAGAGTTCCAGGAAGCTCTGGCAACCGCACCAAACTTGAGGACGAAATTACATGCAATTACACACAAGTTATGTCTCTCCGGCAACCACTAAATACAAGAGTTATCATACTACCAACATTCTTAAAGCAATTTTACGAACACTGATCATCAACATTTTCTCGTCTCGCTACATAAATTACCAGATTTATATAACAACGATTTTCCTTTCCTTGAAAATTCTAAAGTAATTGTGTAACCGGATAGTTAATAATTAGTATAAATTCACTTATTTTGAGACTTTTTTTTAAGATTCTTTCCTGCTTGCAGAGAAAGAGATAGAGATAGATAGATAGATAGATAGATAGATAGATAGATAGAGAGAGAGAGAGAGAGAGAGAGAGAGAGAGAGAGAGAGAGAGAGAGAGAGAGAGAGAGAGAGAGAGAGAGAGAGAGAGCTTACAGCCCCAAGGCCCTTCCAGACCTTACTGCCCCAAGACCTTTCCAGACCTTACTGCCCCAAGGCCCTTCCGGACCTTACAGCCCCAAGGCCCTTCCAGACCTTACTGCCCCAAGACCTTTCCAGACCTTACTGCCCCAAGGCCCTTCCGGACCTTACAGCCCCAAGGCCCTTCCAGACCTTACTGCCCCAAGACCTTTCCAGGCACACAAAGGCTTCTCCAGTTTTCCAAAAGTTCCTTTCGACAAACGCTTTCTAAACAATGAGTTCTCCTGACGTCACTCCCTGGCTTTTTTCCCCCACAGGACTGCACGACACTTTATCACCCGACTGATGGGCAATGTGTCAGAAAGCACAGGCACAAAGGAGCAACGCAATGCCCCCCTGCCTCACGCTCTTCTGTGCTTCTGGAAGTCACGCAATATTTACACGCAAACAGAATCTGGAGACAATTTGTCTCGAGTATTTCCAAAACTTGAGCTCATTTTCCTCTGATGTTGCGCGCGGACGTTTAAGGGGGGGGGGGACTAATGGGGGGGAGGGGGGGTCTTTGCAGGGTACTACCCCAAGACATTCAATGTAAATGTTGATTTGTGTGTGAGGTACACGTTCTACATCTGGTTTACACATGATGTGGTAAACCCCCACACGTTCGTATGTCCGTGTTTTCTGGGTACACTTTAGCCTCGCTCGCTATGAACACATTTCAACATGCGGTGGTGAAGTGAGAGTGTTGGAGAGTTGGGTGTGTGTCGGTGATGGAGAAGTGGTGGTGGTTGAGGTGATGGTGGTGCTGGTGTTGGAGATGTGCTGGTGTCTGCAAGGAGGCGGTGGTTGGTTCGAGGACGTGGTCGGTGTTGGAGATGTAGTGGTGATAGGAATGTGACGGTATTGCTTTTGGAGACGTGTTGGTGTTCTGGGAGGTGTTGGTGTTGGGGATGGGGGCACTGTCGAGGGAGTGGGTGGTGCTGGGGGAGAGCCTTGATCACTGTGTGTGTATACTATGCAAGGCGTCGTTTCTGTCCTGCTTTATTTCTGACCTGTCTCACGACTGCAAGATGAAGGAGGTACGTGGCCCCAAGACATCAAAACAGCTCTCCACACACACACATCTCTCTCTCTCTCTCTCTCTCTCTCTCTCTCTCTCTCTCTCTCTCTCTCTCTCTCTCTCTGACACACCAGCAGCTACCACTCTCTTCCCTCTCCTCCTCTCCCAGACGGCTCACGGTCGCAGCTATCTGCAGCAGCCTTGATACAAAGATCTTCAACAATTCCTTTCAATCACTCATGCCTTCCACCGCTCCGATTGCATTTGGAAATGTCGGTTTTCTCTGGTTCCCACCCGGCTCTTGGTCTTGTTGGCGAACTTGGGCGAAGAACGCTTTGGAAAACGGGATGTTCCATCAAGGGATACGAAGAACAAAAAGAAATAGGGCAAATATGAAGATACGGATCCAAATGATATTGTAAATATATATGGGCAGAGCCAGGGCATGTGAAGCGTCCTAGGTAAACCATGGCAAGGTCTGCGGGGCTTGGATGGGGAGCTGTGGTTTCGGTGCATCACACAACATGACGGCTGGAGAAGAGATAAGAGCGGATGTCGCCTTTCTTCGTCTGTTCGTGAAGCTACCTCGCTAACAAGGGACATACGGCGATCAAGGTTGGAGATCAAAGATGGGGGGGGGGAGCCATTGTTGGAGGGGTGGGGTTGGTGCTGGAAGGCGAGGCATTGTTACTGGTGGTGATGATGTGGGGGGTGTGTGAGAGACAGACTCGTGAGGATGGTGGCTTAGGAACAGTTGTTACCAAGTCCATCTCTCCACTCGCCAGACACACTCACACTCACACTCATCTGGTCTTTCTCACACAAAGCCGGGAGAAAATGTGGCAGAAACAAAACCCGTGGCATAACGCTGTGTTAAACCAAAACCCATGTTAACACTCGCCTCCAGATGTGTCAGCATAAAACCCCATGGTTTAAAAAGACAATAAACATGTCATCATTCAAAGGCAACCACATAAATATTAAATCATCCCGCCACACACACACACACACACACACACACACACACATACACACACACACACACACATACACACACACCACCACCGCTGGAGGAGTTCCCCCACCACTAACACCACCACACGACACCAACACTGTTGAAGTTCCCCCACCACCACCACCACCACACAACACACCACCATTGTTGGAGTTCCCCCGCCACCATCAAGGCTGCAGTCATCAGGCAACGACCAATAAAAACCAAGACACAAAAGGCAGGAATTTTGGTCACAATAAAACCCACAACTTTGCGCTCGTCTGTCTTCATCTCTCCAACCCCCACATCCCCATCCCCCATACACCCAGTGAGGGAGGTGGTCTTCATCTCTCCAACCCCCACATCCCCATCCCCCATACACCCAGTGAGGGAGGTGGTCTTCATCTCTCCAACCCCCACATCCCCATCCCCCATACACCCAGTGAGGGAGGTGGTCTTCATCTCTCCAACCCCCACATCCCCATCCCCCATGCACCCAGTGAGGGAGGTGGTCAAGAAGTCAAGCACCACCTCATTATTATCATGAGGGGCGTCATGAGGGGAGATCCGCCCACCCTACATATCCAAGGAATGAGGTTGAGGACGCCAGACACGACCTCATAATCATTATGAGGGGCAAGAGTCCACCTCCTCACAGAGGTCAAGGGTCGACATGAGGACGAGAACACGAAAAAAAAAAAATAAAGGTTAAAAGTCAAAAGCGTTTCAAATACACGAAAGCGCGTGTAGGAGTTTAACGAGCGACAACTGCATGGTAAATGAACGTTGAACGCCAAATCGACGACATGATAAACGGACGCTAAAGTCAACAACTTTACGATAAACACACGAAAGTTGAACGACTCCGTGATCAACGAAAGTTATACAGCTGCACGATCAAAACGAACGCAAAACATGATCAACTACAAGATGAACAAACGTTAAACGTCAGAAACTGCACGATAAACGAAAGTTAAACGCCAGAAATCATACGAAAAACGAACAATAAACACCAGGAGGTGAATGGTAAACGTGCGTCAAACGCCAAAACTGCACGACAAATGGACGTTAAACGCCAGAATCTATACGGCAAAAGGAACGTTAAACGTCAGCATTTGCACGACAAGCGAACGTTAAACGTCAGCAGCTGCGCGATGAACAAAATTACAGGCCAAGCGCTTTTCATGATTGACGAAGACAATCTGGTAAATGAGCCAAGTTTAAATGACTTTTGACAATTTTGCTTTGCTCTGTGTGGGGTCCAGGTTTGTGGTGTGGGAGGGAGGGGGTGGTCGATGGTGGTGTGGTGGGGGGTTGGTCGATGGTGGTGTGGTGGGGGGTTGGTCGATGGTGGTGTGGTGGGGGGTTGGTCGATGGTGGTGTGGTGGGGGGTTGGTCGATGGTGGTGTGGTAGGGGGAGGGGGTTGGTCGATGGTGGTGTGGTAGGGGGAGGGGGTTGGTCGATGGTGGTGTGGTAGGGGGAGGGGGTTGGTCGATGGTGGTGTGGTAGGGGGAGGGTTGGTCGATGGTGGTGACTTGGCTTGTGTTGTCTGTCCACAGCTGGTGATAAGTTGAGCTGGGTCGTGTCCACAGCTGGTGCTAGGCTGGGCCGCGTCCACAGCTGGTCCAGGAGGGGGACAGACAATTCGAAGCTCATTTTGTAAGTGGACTGTTGTTGCCTGGGGTGGTTGGGGGGGGGATGAGGGAAGACGAGGGGGAGTGGGGTCGACAGACAATATCGACAAGGCACAAAGGCCTCGCTGGCTACAACTGTCTTGAGAGGTTGTGTGTGTGTTGGTGAGGGGAGGGGGGTTTGGGGTTGTGAGGCATGAGGAGCGGACAGTGAGGGGGAAAAAAGAGATCGGCTGTGAGGGATGGTGAGGGGAAATTCTGGGAGTGATCTGGGACAGAGATGAGAGTCTAAACTCGAGCGAGTCAAAGGGAGGGAGGGAGGGAAGGAGGGAGGGAGGGAGGGAGGGAGGGAGGGAGGGAGGAGGGAGGGAAGGAGGGAAGGGGCGTTTGTAACAACAGGGTAACCCTTTGCCCGAATGACCTTAGAACAGGAGCGACTGGAAAGTAACAGAGGAAGATACGGTCCTGGACGAGCAAGGGATGTAAGCCGTTATTTCCGCAACAATTATCTCCGCCAACCGCTCCATTACAGAGACAGAAGCATCGCCCGAAAGAAAAAGAAAAGGAAAAGAAAAAGCTAGTAATCCTTCCAACGAAAATGAAAAAGTACTTTTCTTTTTTCTAACGTCGCGCTGTGAAAGTGCCAGTATAGGAGGGTAGCTGGAAGAGGAGGAGGAGGAGGAGGTGCGTCGATGAGGAAGAAGAGGAGGAAGAGTGTGGTCAGAGGGATCGTCTGGGAGGAAGGTGATGTTGCGTGGCTGTAACATGAAGGATCAAGTGGCGGGAAATACAGACAAGATATCCCGGCTGTTTGAGAATAGGAAGGTTTGATCATTTATTCCAAGATCATTAATGATGGAATAGGTGAGGGCTTAACACCCTACCCTCTCTCTCTCTCTCTCTCTCTCTCTCTCTCTCTCTCTCTCTCTCTCTCTCTCTCTCCTTCCCCGTAGCCATCTATGTGGGAGAACATCAACCATCCCCTATGGTGCATGCTGACATTACCATCCGTGTGAGGGGTATGAGACGATGTCACTTGTATCACGACGGGAATTCTTTGAGTCGAAAACAAACAAAAAATGTGTTAGTGGGTCGAGCTCCGTCTGGTTTTGAGGAAGAACCACCACTACCTTATGACGGCCAAGCTCCACAGCAAAACAACCCAGACAGAACACACATACACAACAGAAATTCTTTTTTTTTTAGATATTTGCGATACTTTTAGAAGGGAGGGGGGAGAGGAGGGGGGAGGGGGTTCCTCACGAATGGCTATGTGTGGTCTGGAAACGAATGGCCAGCCTCCCGTTAACAGTCCTGACTTGACCTAACGACCGTGATCGGATGGTTGAGGTCACCGGGGCTCATTTATATAGATTGGGGGGGGAGGGAGGCAGGGGAACGGGGTTGTTCGACATGACCTGAGATAGATACGTCACGGTTAGGTAACAACTACCCCCCCCGACCCCACCTCCCCCAACAACAACAACAACCAGTCCCTCTGCGTTCTTCATCTCTCTCCATCTCTCCCCCTCCCCGGCAACACCTCCAACACAACACCCACGTGAGGAGGTACGCCACCCGTCGCCTCGCTCCATCGCCCACATGAGCATCGCCAGATCACATGAGCCTCACAGGTACGAACGCACTTCACACACACACAAAAAAAAGGATTTTCACCACATCGGCATTTCCAGGTCTTATACCTCGCCTGGCTCCCTCACAGACAGGCTTTTGAATCTGTAAGTAGCGTGGGGGAAGCAAGCCCGCCCAGAATGGGTGTGGGGTGGGGGACACAAGCCCGCCCAGAATGGGTGTGGGGTGGGGGAAGCAAGCCAGTCCAGAATGAGGGTGGGGGAGACGCAAACCCACCCACAATGGGTGTGGAGTTGGGGAGACGCACTGACACTTAAAAGTCGGGATGGGAGGTTTCAATCCCGCCCCAAGTGGGCGGGGAGAGAGTTCATTCCCGCCCCAAGGAGGTGGGGAGAGAGTTTCATCACGATAAAAAATATAACACAACAACCCATTCTCTACAGCTGTGCCGCCCACACTCCTCATCCGTCACCATTCCCTCTCCCACCCACCCCAAGCCCACGCTGAAGCCGCCCACCACGCCCACTGATCTACCACACCATCACCGCCGCCCACGCAACGACTCTCATTACAACGAACAGTGACGAAGTCGTCATAAAAAACGGAAAAAAGGGGAAAAAAAACGCCACATTCTCTCTGAATTCTGACGTCATTAGGGAAATTAGACGGAAAAAAATATTTCAATCTAATATAAAGGAAATTTTCATCTCCCACACGTACTGTGTAGCGCCGCCAGGAGCGTGTAGCGATAATCCTATTGTCCGTGTACGTCATCTGTGTACGTCGTCCGTGTACGTCATCTGTGTACGTCGTCCGCGTACGTCATCTGTGTACGTCGTCCGCGTACGTCATCTGTGTACGTCGTCCGTGTACGTCATCTGTGTACGTCATCTGTGTACGTCGCCCGTGTACGTCATCTGTGTACGTCATCTGTGTACGTCATCTGTGTACTCCCCCACCCCCAGTGTACACTCCACTGCCCCCCCCCCTTCTTACCTGAATACAATAATACAATCTTACTCCAACTCTTCACAATGATACACTACATAAATCCTACAAAAAAAAAAATTCCATTACTACAATAGCGCCATTGAGGTCGTCTGGGCAACCCATACCTCCTTTTTTTCCTTTTCTCTTCGGATCCATTTTAGGGAAGTTGAGGGACAGAAAATGGAAAGTGGTCGGCTGGGGTGAAGAAGAATAATGTGTGTGTGTGTGTGTGTGTGTGTGTGTGTGTGTGTGTGTGTGTGTGTGTGTGTGTGTGGAAAGGAACAGAAGAGGAGATAGTGAAAGGAGAGATGGAAAGAAAACGTGTAAGGGAGGGACTGCTTATCCTCTTCAAACATAATGCTAAAACTCATGTAACTCTGATTCAATGTACGGAAGATCCAATGTGCATATACATGAGTGAGAGAGGACCACCCTTAATACCATCTCACTTGTTGGGGGGGGGGGATAGCAACACAATGTACTAAGGGGGGGGGGGGGGATAGGTCGGGTCTCGAGAGCCTGGCCACCTCCCAGATGGCAGCGTAATAAACGAAATGTGGTTACCAGCGTGTAACACATGGAGGCGTGGCTGGGTACGTGGGCAACCACGTCCAGACCACTTTATGTACATTACCACAACAAACGTAAGCCATTCCAACACATACACACAAGTGACAATGCGTGTAACATCTCTACTGGTACCGAATCATCAGCCAAACAGGTAACCACTTAACAACCATATTTGTATCCAACCCAATTTCTCTATAGCCACAGAACGTCACTGAAGTTATAGAAAACCATCAGAGGTGCTACATAGCCACAGAACATCCACTGTGGTGCTCTGTGGCCACAGAATACCATCAGCTGTGCTCAGCAGCCACAGAACACCACCTATGGTCCTCTATAGCCACAGAACACCAGTAGATGTTCTCTAAGGCCACAGAACACCAGTAGATGTTCTCTAAGGCCAGAGAACACAACCAGGAATGCAGTACTGCGAGAACACCAATCAAAAAAAACCCCACATAGAACACAAGCAGAAGTTCAGAAGGCCAGAACACCACCAGATTATACTCCCACACCACCTGACGTGTGGCAGAAGGACGTGGTACACAAAGCCATATCTAAATCATAAATTAATGGAAAGAAATACAATAGAAATCTAATCAAATAACGTGAATTAACAGGGGGGAAAACCATATGAATTCTGGTCGCAACAAAATCTACTCACCTTTGTATAGTCTCTCAGAACTATATATATATATATATATATATATATATATAGCAACTACGGCAATCTGACTAATTGAATGGAGAAAATCCAAATATGTCCTGAATATATATAAATATACATATATATATTTTTCTTTTTCTCTGCAAGAAAAATGTTTTCGGATCCATAATTCTTACGTGTTTTTTTATGACCTCTTAAACCTGGACCAGATCGGAACTATTGTCTGCTGCAGAGAGATTCCCCCCCCCCCCCCACACACCAACCCCCACCCCTCCACAGCAGATAATAAAATATATCACAAAACTCCAGGTAAAAAAGAGTTTCCAAAAAATCGGGATCAATATTTTCTTCCTTTTTCTTTAATAAACATTGACTCAATGAAGGAGTCACTTGTAGTGAGACTTGGGTTTACGTAGAGGAAAATGTACAACTTAAATAAGGTGAAAATAGATTGCCCTTGGCCATTACGGGTAAGGTAACGGTCGAGCCTCGAGTAACTACCCTCCCCACAGAAACCGTGGGAAGCAGCAGCAGGCATAATACGCCAGGCCCTGGCCCTGATCATGCTCGGGCGGCCGAGGCTGAACGAGGCAGGACCAGTTAGGTCCCGTGAGGGGGGGGGGGGGGGGGTGTCTGGCCCCACACGTAGTTGCCCACAACCACGCCAGCTCCGACAACCACGCAAACCCTGACCCCGGATCATCTCCCCAGTGCCTTCTCTCCCCCACCCCCTCCGCACTCCCCGTCCACTTTGTCTCCCCTCTATCTCTATTATCTCCCCTCTTCCTTCTCCCCTTCCCTATATCTATTTCCTAATTTCCTATCTAGTCTCTCTCTCTCTCTCTCTCTCTCTCTCTCTCTCTCTCTCTCTCTCTCTCTCTCTCTCTCTCTCTCTCCTTTTCTTCCCCCAAGCCCGCCTACTACCTCCTTGCCCATCTCCCCGCTTCCCCTTCCACGACCCATTTCCTCCCCACTAACCCCTCTGGCCATCACAACCCCCCCCCCCCCCCTTAGCCATCCCTGCTCCTAGCTACAGTAAAAGATACAATTTTCCTTTTTCCTCAAATACCTTGATCCTGCACACACACCACCCTTCCTCCACCACCACCCCACCCCTTCCTCCACCACCCTTCCTCCACCACCACCCCACCCCTTCCTCCACCACCCTTCCTCCACCACCACCCCACCCCTTCCTCCCCCCACCCCCCTTCTCCCCCCCCCCTTACCACCACGGAACATTTTACGAAGCTTTAAATGTTACTTTTACTGCCACAAGACAATGTACACACACACACACACACACACACACACACACACACACACACACACACACACACTCCTCTTGAAACAAAAGCAGAACAATTAAGAGAAACAAAAGAATAACAATACCAGGAAACGATGGAACAACGCAAAGGACAAAAAAACAGAAAACACAAAAAAAAAAAATGGGACGTAGAAGTGGGGAACCAGATGTAAACAGATCATGAAGAATACAGTGCACACACACAGACACAGACACACACACACACACACACACACACACACACACAAACACAACCATTATCTGTTTTTTTATTCCTCTCTCTCTCTCTCTCTCTCTCTCTCTCTCTCTCTCTCTCTCTCTCTCTCTCTCTCTCTCTCTCTCTCCCTATATATATATATATATATATATATATATATATATATACATATATATATATATATATACATATATATATTTTCCCACTTGTTTTTCATGGCAAGTCTTTCACACAGTCCACCCCATGCAAAACAATCCCAATCGTACAGTGACCAGCCCGGCCTTGAAAATAGTTCTGCAATCAATTCAACATTTTTCAAATTACTCTCCACTACACAAACCGTGAGAGTCTGAATACATATAAAGACGTCATGAATAAGTTCAGCGTTTCGGACAATGGCTCACGTAAATGATAAACAACCGACAATCGTATCTCTCGTAATAAGAGGTATTCAATCCTACGGTTCAACGACGTACGTGTTCCGATCTTATACTTGAACGGGGGGATTAAATGGTATCACGTGGCCTGCACACACTCCTCTCCCATTTATACTGTCTCTTGCAGTATTGGATTCCCTTACTGTGAGAAGACCCCTCGCCCATGGCACCAAACAGCGTCTCGCTTACGAGGACGGACAGGACCCCTTCCCTCCCTCCCTCCTTCCCTCCCTCCTTTAGCAACGGTGTGGGGGAGGGGGCGCTGGGGGGGGGCGTCTGTTCTCGACCCACTCCCCTTTTACTCGGTTTGTGGCCAAGGTCATATACACACACACACACACCTCCCCCGCCAGCAACACTTGATCTACCAGGCTGTTGGATGATGCCGTCATCACCAGTGGGAGGGGGTTGGGGAAATCTGCCTGTCTGTTGTACCTCGTGCTTCTCCAGTGGATCTGATCCCTTTGGGGGGGGGGGGGTGTTACCGGACTACGCCTGGTTGTGGTTGCATCGCGAGAGAGAGAGAGAGAGAGAGAGAGAGAGAGAGAGAGAGAGAGAGAGAGAGAGAGAGAGAGAGAGTCACTTTCTTCGTGGCTGTGTCACCGACGGTAAATGTGAGGGAGGAGAATCCAGTCCTCGTTCATCGTCACCCTGCTCCTGCGTGGAGCGCAGCCACGACACTACAGAAGATCCTACGCCGAGACAAAGGATGGGGTGGTGAGGTTGGGTTGTGTGTCCTGGAATGACAGGATAATACCAGGGATCCAGCTTTCAAGGCCGCTTTAACTCGTCGTTCCAAAAAAAAAAAAGGGGGAAATCATTTATATTTGCATACGGCAGAGGGCGAGTCCTCCACACGTCCACGTTACAATACATCTCCCGTGTCAACCATCTCTAAAAAACCAGACTCTTTTTTCCTTTCCCGTGTGTCCTTGGAACTTTAATTAAAGTGGGCGTTTTATTTTCTTCTTCTTAAACGCCAGTCTTGAACACCGACGGATACTTTTAAACGCCGACTCTTTGTCTCGTTGAAAATGCCAAGTCTTATTTTCCTCGCGTCTGAGAAGGACGTTTGGCCTGGCGTACACGAGAGTGAACACGGCTGAGCCCTCGTCAGAGCTGGGCAACGGCACTGACGGTCACCTCTGAGCCAATCAGCGTCCAGAGATCCAGGCAGTAACCCAATGGCAACCGCTCGTTAGACTTAAAAGACCGTCCGGTCATCTGGACATTCTCCTAAAGGCTTTTCTTAAGTCGGACTGTTATTGATGGAGACCTGGAAGTCCCTCCCCAGCCCTTAAGGGCAGCCCACAGGATACAAGGAAGGGGTGCAGGATGCAGGATCAGTCTCCAGGATCTCTTAGGATGCAAAGAGGAAGGGTTTAGAAGCTATGGAAAGGACGCGAGGGAAGTAGAAAAACGACCCGAGTGATAACAAGGTTATAAGCTGATGTGGTGGCTACGTAAACACACCCCCACCCCTAGCAGGCCGCAGCTCACAACAGTCTGGTCGACCAACGACCCAACTCATCAGCCTGGACTCAGACCAGAGCTCTGGGGTGTACGGTATGACATAAACCAATCCACCCCCAACTTACACCAACGACCAATGTTTCAAAAAAAAAAGAAATTCACGCACGCATTTTTTTTGTTTTTGTTTACCCTAAAAACACATTGAAGTCTAGAAATACAACGTAATAACTACGTCACGACCTGCACATACACCCACACACGCGAATGACGTCGGTATAAAGACGTATCATATTCCTGGAAATTCGCCCGTGGGAAGAACGAAAGAGAAAAGAGAGACAGAAAAAAAAAGTTCGCCAGGAAAATGGTATTGGTGTGAGGCCAGCTGCTCGGCAGGACACCAAGTACCCAGCACACACAGCCAGAATAATAATAATCCTGAACCTGACACAGGACGAAGGAAAAACAGGAGATGGGGGGGTGCCCCACACACACACACACACACACACACACACACACACACACACACACTTGGAATATAAACTTGGAGGTAAAGGGAAAATAAAAGGGAGAAATACAAAGCGGATCAGACACGCTTTCCCTAGAGAGACAGACAAGCTGTCTAGTTCCACTTGTGGGTAACAGAGTCCCCAGGTAACAAGTTACTACTAAAGGTCTTATGAATAGTTCGCCAATATTCAGTACAGGGGAAGAATTACCCCATCCAGCCTGATTCAACGAAGGGTCATCCAGTGTTCCAGCCAGGCAAGCGTCTCTCTCTCTCTCTCTCTCTCTCTCTCTCTCTCTCTCTCTCTCTCTCTCTCTCTCTCTCTCTCTCTCTCTCGTAAACGAAGGCTCGAGGATATGAGTCGTCGTAACGACCTGACGCACGCCAGGAGCTATCATTTCTGCTTCCTGTAGTCGTAAAACTAAAACAGCAACAGCGGGCGACGGGGACCCTCGCCTCTACAACCACAACACAAGTATAACCTATCTATAACTGACCGGGGTACCACAGGGTGCTCACATACACCACAGATACACCTTCTAATATTACCTCTCTCTCTCTCTCTCTCTCTCTCTCTCTCTCTCTCTCTCTCTCTCTCTCTCTCTCTCTCTCTCTCTCACACACCTTCTTCCACCGTCTTTGAATTCTAGGATATGAGAAATACCCTCTCATTTTCCACGGGAGAGGAGGTGAAACCACAGCAGTCATATATATATATATATATATATATATATATATATATATATATATATATATATATATATATATATATATATATATATATATTCAACCTATAACTCAAGTGTCCTTGAGACCATCTCGCACACTATCTCGCACGCCATGATCTCACACCGCGTTGCTCTCACACATTTACCACAAGCCCCCCTCACCACGCCACATCCACTACACTGGCTGCCACAGAGATAAAAAGAAAAAAAAATGTTCCTGCTAGCGATGGATATCTTTGCAAAATATGCCAAAAAAAAAGTCCTTTGTTTTTAAGCGTGCAAGGTGCAATGTGATGTTGCAAACCCTCATCTAACAACGCAGTGTGCAATGTGATGTTACAAACCCTCATCTAACAACGCAGTGTGCAATGTGATGTTGCAAACCCTCATCTAACAATGCAGTGTGCAATCTAATGTTGCAAACCCTCATCTAACAACGCAGTGTGCAATGTGATGTTGCAAACCCTCATCTAACAATGCAGTGTGCAATCTAATATTGCAAACCCTCATCTAACAACACTAAATACCTCAGACATGCTCTGTCTAAAACCTCAATCCTCCGTCTAACGATGCAAGACGAAACCTAGAGCTGCAAGGCTCTACCTAACCCTGCAACGATAGAGCTAGAGCCACAAGACGTCACACAGCGCCGTAACAAGGTAAATAAAGCTGCGCGTCACACGTTAAAGAGCGTCCGATATCACCGCGTCACGCGCTACAGAGCGTCCCATATCTGCGTTACACGCTAAAGGCGTCCCATATCACTGCGTCACGCGCTACAGAGCGTCCCATATCACTGCGTCACACGCTGAAGAGCGTCCCATATCACTGCGTCGAGCGCTACAGAGCGGCACAATGCGTCACTGCGTCACAGAGAGGCATGACGCGTCACACAGCACCAGATTCTCTTCCCCCATGTGACGGGCGTCACGCCAGAAGCGTAAACAGACTTCGGTGTTATGGCTTGGAAGAGATGATGAAGTAAAGTCAAATAATCTCGAAACCATATAAAAATATATATCCACTACCATACACTCCAAAAAATATGGTTGATATCTAAAAGGCGAAAGTTATATGGAAAAAAAAATGGGGGTCGCGGATATAATCTACGATCGTTTATATTCTTATTTAAAGTATATATAAAGTGGATCATGGATCGAACCCTGGTTCTGTAGATGCGACTGCTGAGCGAGCGCCTTCGCCACAGTGTGGGATGGGGAAGGGGGAGGCAAAAGTCTGACCCATCACCACGTGAGGGAGGGAGTGAGGGAGGGAGGGAAGAGGAGGGAGTTGTATGGCCGGATACGGCACAAGGAAGTAATTCCGGCTGTTCGATGTTGGACGCTACATTACCCTGATGAGGCAGGGGAGGGTGGGGCGAGGGGGGGTAATGAGAGAGAGAGAGAGGGAGGTGGGTGGGTGGCTGGCGGAGGGAGGGGGAAGGGAGAAGAGAGAAAGACGAGGGTGAATGAAGGGAAAATGGGCAAGTGAGGAAGCAGGGATGGTTGGAGGGGTAAGAAGAGGTGTATTGAAGGGAAGGAGGAAGGTATATGGCGTGTGAGGTGATGAAGGAAGGGGATATACGAACAGAGAAATAAGCCACAGAGGCGCAGAAAGCGACACACCAACACGAAACGATAAATGACAAAGAGGACAGAACAAGGAGGAAGAGGAAGAAGCGAAGGAGGAGGTAGAGGAGAAGATAATAGGGGAAAGGGGGGGTAAGGGAGGGAACCAGCACCTATATGGCCATCCCCGGCAACACAAAGGACCTTCGAGGAGTGATATCCTGGGAGGCAAAGCCTCGCCACGACGTCCCACCACCGTCCTGTACAGATGATAATACTCGGGGAGGGTTGGCCACACAGCCGACCCTCTGTGGTTGTAGATGGCGTCCCCTTACTAGCGAGGGGTTGTGGGGGGTTTCTAGGACGGTACGACTGTACCTGATGGGAAGGGTGGAGTGTGGATGGGTGGGTGGAGGGTGGGTGTGATGGGGGATGATCATCTGAGGGTGGCGCTGTTCTGATGAGCTGGGAGACAGATGGAACGTCAGACTCAAGATGGAAATCGGGAGAACCCGCCTTAAATGGGCGACGGTGTTGAAGGCAAGAGAATTCTAAGCCCCGATATGGCACTCTGAAACCGCCCAGCGGAGAGAGGATGAAACATGAGTTCCCAAGTGCACTTTCGTGTCATAATCACATCATCAGGGGAGATATAAGGAATACAACAGTCAGTTGATACACAACTAAAAGATGTAGCTAGGACCCCATTAATGATATGGTTTGAATCTGCTTACATGAGCAGTAGTTAGTTTATTACCAATAAACATGGTGGTATGAGGACTCGTCCAACGCATACAGCAACAGTCTGGTTGATCACCAGAGGACGGAGGATCACCCACGGACGCGAGAGAGAGGGGCGCGCGCCCTTAAACTATCCTCGAGGCAATCATCATCCTCCCCCCCCCCCCTTGCCCCCTCTCAAACACCAAGGAAACACACCCCAAACAAAAACAATAGCGAGCGCGCGCGCGCGCCCGCGTCTTGTTTTGTTGTCAACACAGCCACGGACGAGGAACGTCGGAGTTTCTTTCAGTCAAAAGGTTTATTAAAAGTGAAGTCAGTCGGCTGGACGGACAGAGGGGAGTTACGAGGTGCGAGGGAAGTGCCACAGCTGGTGTGGGTGGGTCCGCGCTCGACCGATGTGGTCCGTAGGATGAGATCCCGATGGTCAGAACGGGTCCGTAGGATGGGATCCTGATGGTCAGAAGGGGTCCGTAGGATGAGATCCTGATGGTCAGAAGGGGTCCGTAGGATGAGATCCTGATGGTCAGAAGGGGTCCGTAGGATGAGATCCTGATGGTCAGAAGGGGTCCGTAGGATGGGATCCTGATGGTCAGAAGGGGTCCGTAGGATGAGATCCTGGTGGTTCGAAAAAAAAAAAAGGAGGGTTCGTCATGACGTTCCTTTACGAGTCTGAACGAAAAGAGGAAGTCGAGAATGCACACACGGCTACAGTAATATATCTCTCTCTCGCTTTCAAACTCATTTGACACCACGAGACACTACGAGAGTTTGAGAAACCCTGATTAAAATCAAGGTAAAACAGGTTTAAAACTTAAATCAACCCCATCCTTTCATTAGGTTCATTAGGATGATATATCATCATACTCTGTACCACATCTTGTAGGATGATTCAAAGATAAATATCACAAGGTCATGGATCGGAAGATTCTACAGATATCAAGAGATGTGGGAGGGAAAAAGAGGTATGATTTAATATGTCGGTGTGAGGGAGGGAGGGAGGGAGGGGCGCAGCCAGTGTCTACCTCCGTGAAATAATCCGCTTAAGGTTTTCACAAGACTAACAAGCCACTCCATGCTGGATGGCGGAGGAAGGGAGAGGCAGAACCCACTAAGGCGGTCTGTGTGTGTGTGTGTGTGTGTGTATGTGTGTGTGTGTGTGTGTGTGTGTGTGTGTGTGTGTGTGTGTGTTTGGCGTGTGGTGGTGGTTCTGTCATACGCCACACGCCTCCGAGAGTCATGCTAGACGGTCCAGGAGGTCATCTGGGTGGAGTTCTTGCAGGAGAGGAAAAAAAACTCACAAAACCATCGGTGAATACCTCGCGCGTTCAGCCATTTTCCTCCCTCAAGTTCACACGAAATGACGTTACTTTACGAAGACTAACTGAGTGCCGGCGTTACCGGCCATGTCACCCGCTGTGACATGGCTCCCGTCGTGACACACTCTAAAGGGGCCGCGTTTCCTGCCCTCCCCCCCCCCCCCAGCCCACCAGCTCCCCCCAGCCACACATATCACTGTGGCAGACACACTCAGATGCGACGTACCTGCCAACGGGCCCCACTTCCCTCCCCTTCCCTACCACACACCACAGCGGTGAAGAGTATGGGATGCGAGGAACATCAAAGGGGGGGTTTTAGGGTTTTTGCACCACCATACACAGACCCCGGCAGCCGTCTGTTTTTCGGCGAGTGGAGCTGAGAGAAGAGACGGGGAGAGGAGGAGGGAGAGAGGGGGAGAAGAGAAAATAGGGAGAAAAACAGAACGGTCCCCCCTGGTAAAAACAACCGGAAGTCGGGATATTAATGACCGGTATGGAGAGAGTTAAGGACGGACGGGTCTGCCCCACGCTCACACGGAAGGAGAGCTAGGGCGACCGTTATTCTTCCCTTGGAGGGGAGGAGGGAGGAGGTGTGGGTGAAAATAAACTCCTATGGGAGCGAAGAAACATTAGGGTGTGGCTCGCGACGTCCATATACCAACAGACGCACGGTCGACTGCTTCTTGAAAGGGACGTAAACGATTTCCTTCAAAAAAAAAAAAAAAAGAAAGAAATAAAAAACCTCAGCTCAGCTCAGCTCATAAAAGAAAGAAATAATAAAAACCTCAGCTCACCTCAGCTCAGCTCAGCTCAAATTATCCTGTTACCAACCCCCTTCCAAAGCGCTCTGGGAGGGACCTGCTGTACGTTAACGTCTTTCTAAACCTACCACCTCAATCTACGAGGTTCTCATGTTCTCCTTCAACCACCACAAACGGCCTCGTTTGGAAGCAACGGCCTGTTCCCGTATGGATCCTGTCGTAACGTCGTTCGATCGAGATAAGACGAAGCTGTACCGTGATGGTGTCATCAGTGACAGATAACGAGGAGTGGAAAGCCAGCAAGCACGGCATCCGGACACGGATACAGAACAGTTCGTACGTTGATCTTGCATTCATCAACACACGGATTTTAGGAAATTCACGGATCCGGCGTCGGTAAAGTGCCACTTCTTCCCTTCGCGTACACTTCCTCTGTCCTCAGCCAGGGAGAATATTTCGAGACGTCGCGACTAAATGTAATCTAATCATAAAGACAATGTAATTAGTAAGGTCAGACAGATGTCAGTCTGTGGATGTGGGGGAGAGAGAGAGAGAGAGAGAGAGAGAGAGAGAGAGAGAGAGAGAGAGAGAGAGAGAGAGAGAGAGAGAGAGAGAGAGAGAGCTGGTTCTCAAGGAGGAAACTGCCACGACGTCAAGTGGGAGCGGCGAGACAAGGAGGGGGGGGGGGGAGCCCACCTGCTGTTGACCTTAATTACCCGCTTGTGGGACGAGACAAAGAGATGCAGTCAGGCTGTGTGTGTGTGTGTGTGTGTGTGTGTGTGTGTGTGTGTGTGTGTGTGTGTGTGTGTGTGGGTGGGTGGGTTGGGGGGGGGGGGGCGGAACAAGCAAGATTGTCACAAACTAAATCATGTTTGGGACGGGTCAGTGAGTAACCCGCACACTGAGCTACTCAAAGTAACGCATCACTTACCCAAAGTAGACACCACACCACAGTTTCTTCTTCTCGTCTTTCTCAGCCTCCAGGGCGCGTGAAGGGACTGTGGCTTAGCCTCTTATTAACCCGAGTGTGTCTAGGTTTATGAACCCTTGGCGTCATCTGCAAATACCTTCTGGTCTGAGTCTGTTACAGGATTCTGTACGACTGGGGTACAGGGTTACGTTACAGGATACGTTTACCATGACACACACACACACACACACGGGCCTGCCACCACAGACCCCCCGAAGCTATGGTCTATGGGTCTGTGTGGGGTCATGGCCTGCAGGAGCACACACGTTGCCCAACAGAACGAGCCCATCATCCGACCACGTACCCATGTTGTGTCAATTTCCAACTCCATTTGTTTTTTGTTTTCTGTTTTCCTTTTTATACCATAGCAGTTTATTAGACGGGTCACATGACGTTCTGGTCATGAGGGGAGGGGGGGGGGGAATCTCAGGGGGGAGGGGGAAGTTCTGGGGGGTCATATGTACTACATGGTTGGGGGGGGGTATGTTTTACCCGACGTACTGACGACGTACGACGCCAAATACCATCGCCCCTCCCACCCCCTCGCCGCCCGCCACCTACCCACCCCTCAGTCGCACGTCTCTTGGCCCAGCCTGTTCACAGACGCCCTGTCTGTCTGTCTGTCTGTCTGTCTGTCTGTGCACCATGCCCCCAGCGGGTCTTTTCATCTCCAGAGCCTCTGCTTCTGTCTCTGTGTTGGGCCAGCACATGACAAACCCTGCCCCCCCCCCCCCCCCCCCCCCCCCCGCACCACCGCTCTTTGATATTCAAGGTTTTGCACCGTTTCCAAATGTCATATATATATATATATATATATATATATATATATATATATATATATATATATATATATATATATATATATATATATATACATATCTTCTCTGTTTTTCGTGGTGTATCCGACTGTTTTTGCTCTCTTCCTGCAAGGGTTGTAGTGGGTTACCCAGCATGGGTGGGCTCCGGCCAGAATTAATCTATTTCTTCAATGCAGGAAATACATCATATACACCTCTACTGTATTTCTATTACTACAACTGTGTGAGTTATTATCATAACAAAAACAACACGACCTCCTCTACTTCATCTTGGGGGGGAGGGGGGAATTACATTGACGAAAAGCAGCTGTATCTTATGCCTGTATTTTCACTCTGCGTTTAAAACAATTACTTTACGTAAGGAATTACATTGCGTACGGAATTACATTGTGTAAGGACTTAAACTGCGTAAGGAATTACACTGCGTAAGGAATTACACTACGTAAGGAATTACATTGTGTAAGGAATTACATTACGTAAGGCATTACATTGCGTAAGGCATTACATTGCGTAAGGAATTACATTACGCAAGGAATTACATTGCGTACAGAGTTTTAAAAAAATATTTCAAACGGATATACAAGCGGGGATGATACAAATTATTTCCTCATACTTTTATATAGGTACTTAATCAACCACACGTTATTTCGACGCTAAAATGTTGTGATACAAATGTAATAAACTAGTCAATTAAAAGAACTGCAGGTTGAGGCTAATTACCAGTTTGCCCAATGAACGAAATGGTTACGACCCCTCGAGCACGACGGTACGACCCTTGAGCACGACGGTACGACCCTTGAGCACGACGGTACGACCGTTGAGCACAAGACGGTTAAGACGGTCGGGCATGACGACCTGTTGTGCTTAATGATCGAACTGTTGACTCTAAGGGTCGTACCGTCGGTAGTCAAGAGTATAATGGCATATCAGGTCACGGGCCTCCACGGCTCAGTGACCTCTGACCTCTTCTCTGACGAACCCTTGGCATGTCAGACCAATTAATGATCGGTTCCCGTAATGCTCGCGAATATATATATATATATATATATATATATATATATATATATATATATATATATATATATATATATACACACACACACCGTGGCCTCCTGGTCGTCTTTCCTACGACCTCAAATTAGCTTTCGAAATCCTACTGTTTCACACGTCTGTATGAATGGCCACCTCGAGGACACATATCTCCCATGGGACCGGGATAGTTATGAACAGACAACCTTATGAGGCTTACTACTACTACTACTACTACTACTACTACTGCTACTACTTATACTACTACTACTACTTATACTACTACTAATACTACTACTAGTTATACTACTACTACTACTACTTATACTACTACTACTACTACTACTACTACTACTACTACTACTGCTACTACTACTTATACTACTACTACTACTACTACTACTTATACTACTACTACTACTACTACTACTACTACTACTACTTATACTACTACTACTACTACTACTACTACTACTACTTAGACTACTACTACTACTTATACTACTACTACTACTACTACTACTACTACTACTACTACTACTACTACTACTACTACTTATACTACCAAAGGTGTATCTATATATATATATATATATATATATATATATATATATATATATATATATATAATATATATATATATATATATATATATATATATATATATATATATATATATATATATATATATATATATATATATGTATGGGGGGGGGGGGCTGGACCCTTTCTCGAGGGGCGCCCATGTGATCCTCCACTGCACACGGGAGCTAAGCCGTACGGCATCGCCAGAGATTCCAAAAGAAATCTTTTCACGCGTCGTCTGATCTCTAACCTCCCCTCCCCTCCTCTCTCCCCTCCCCCCCCCCCCCACCCGGGGGTGTGGATATACCGGCAGACGTGGTGGGAAGGGGAGGGGGGGGGGGGGGGGTGGCGTATCCGTCGATCCTAAGAATTATACGCATTACGCAAGGGCTTCGAGGAACGTGAGTACACGGGGTTCGAGGCCAGCGGAGTGGAGGTGGCTGGGACATCTCATCTGACGTTTTTCTTTTCTCCTTTTTCTTCTGCGTGTTTCTATTTTTTCCCCTTTCATCATCTCTCTCTCCCTTCCTTTAGACTCTCTCTCTCTCTCTCTCTCTCTCTCTCTCTCTCTCTCTCTCTCTCTCTCTCTCTCTCTCTCCCTCTCTCTCTCTCTCTCTCTCAAATCACCACCACCAACAACACCTCCTCCTCCTCCATCTCTCCCTCCCTCCACCATATCCCAAGCCTTCCCCCCCCCAACCCCATGACTTCCCCCCTCCCCCCTCACCCCAGATTCCCCCCCCCCCCCCCCCCCGGCCCCAGGAATGGGATCTTGAGGACTGTGGTATGTACACACAGCACGCACGTCTCCAGCGATCACACCAACAACACCACCATACACTCGCCAACAACACCACCATACACTCGCCAACACAACCATACACTCGCCAACAACACCACCATACACTCGCCAACAAGTGTACCTGAGAGCAATTCAGGTCAGACGCGAACAAGGGCCTCTCAGAGCATTAACGATGGTGGTTCCTTCCCAAATGATCGTCTAGTTAGGTCTACCATTACGTCCTCAACGACTACCAGGGTCGTTAAGGCCCATCAAGCTATAACCACCAATTGAAGAATCTTTCACAAGCTTCTCCAGGTGTTCAAGATGTGTCATGAATAATCTCGCTTCATACGAGGTTCTTAATTAACTAGACATCTACCACAAACATCATTAACACATGTTGTGGGAAATATAAGTCAAACCTAACAAAACGAAAAGTCTTTGTTGTATATATATATATATATATATATATATATATATATATATATATATATATATATATATATACAAAACATAACTCTCCCTCTTTCCATTATAATTAAAAGTGGAAGCGTAAAACACGGAATTAATTAAGCACACGTCAACACACCTACACACACACACACACACACACACACACACACACACACACACACACACACTAACCTTCACTATCCCACAGTGAGTGAAAATGGACAAGACTTTCCATACTATTTTCCTGCCACAATTGAACTTCTATATGTACGAGAGAACTTAACATAAAAGCAGCTTTTAATGCTTTCCTTCGCTGTTATGCAAAACAGCTTCCTGCTCCACTTATTACACGCAGGAAGCGTTTTAAATTGAGTGCAAAAGTCACTTCAGATGAATAATCCTAAAATTTATCGCCTGAATTATTATTTTTTCGCCTTTTTTTTTCAATGTATTTCGCTAAAATCACAAATCAAAACTTATTTTCCAATAAGCTCATTTTTCATGAGTTTTTAATACTACATATTCCTCTGTGTTATTCACAATTTCATCAACTTTACCATATATATAATAATAAATTCATTATCACTTATATCTACATTTTCAATGAACTCAGATTTAATTACTTAAATATGACCTATGGTAACAACTTCTATAATTTCATCACACATCAAACTGATCTAAATATTACCGATATTATCAATAATTTCAGTAAACTTGATAATTCATTTATATCATCATTATCATCAAATTATTTCCCCTAACAAGCACTTCAGCTCCTTTCCTCCATTATCGAGTGAACGATCCATTAAGAGCGAGTGTCACATGGGATGGTCTAGTTATCATCCCGTGGGCACCGAGTTTCCCATTTTCTTTAAAAGGAAAACAGACGTTACGTACCCCACACTCAACGAATCCGAAGCGAACTATAGTTTCCGTACAATTTGCCATTTCTGTCCTGGTGACGAAAATGGGATTACGACGGAAGATTTAACAATGGCCAACAAATGTCGTGTTTAGTCTGCGCGTCTGTCGGCCCGAATCCAACCCAGGTGTTCATCTTCCCCTCTAGGATAGTCGATAAATGAGTACTTGGCTCAGACTGGGATATATATTCATATATATATATATATATATATATATATATATATATATATATATATATATATATATATATATATATATATATATATTGGAAAATTCCTTAGAATTACTACATGTCTTTCACAATACATAAAGCATTCCAATCTCACAGCTTTCTCAGCACACCCAGAACTTCCTCATTATTCTCACAGCTTCCTTATCGTCTCTAACAGTCCCTAAGAGACAACAGACACAAACCTCTCATGAGGTTCGTACAGACAACCCTAACCTTTCCAACCCCATGATGATGAAACCTCACCACAGTTCAGTGCTGTCTATGCTCTGCCAAAACTCTCCCTAAGACAGATGAAAGTAAAAGCTCTTAACCTCATAATGTCTCCTCACAGAGACATAACACCACACTCTACTATGAGACAAAACCGTGTCTTGTAATTCAAAGGAAAATCGTGAACTTAGACGGATAAAAAGCTGTGATATTTCACCTCGGCGTCTTGGTATGGCATGTTTTTGAGCGGATATGGGAGACAGATAGGAGGGGGGGCTTGGACGTATGGGCGAGACAGGTTGAGGGGGGGGGACTTGAACATATGCGGAAGACAGGGAAGGAGAAGGGCCCTTAGACGTATGGGCGAGACAGGCAGGGTTTTAGATGGGAAGACAGGTATATATATAGTCTTAAACGGGTGGGAGGTAGGTAGGGTCTTAGACGAGACAGGTAAGGACTTGGACAGGTCTGGGAGACAGGTAAGGGGCCTTGGACAGGTGTAGGAGACAGGGGGCCTTGGACAGGTATGGGAGACAGGTAAGGGATCTTGGACAGGTATGTGAGAAAGGTAAGTGACCTTGGACGGGTATGGAAGACAGACACGATCTTCGACGGGTGTGAAAAGAGACAGGTCCTCAGTCGGGCGTCAAGACAGGAAATAAGACAGGAAAATGACTTACCCTTTTAGTATTGTTGTCCCTGGGTGTCTGGTCGTCTGCTACTGTCCCAAATATTGTAGGCTGGAAGAAAACAAACAAAAAAGAGAAATGAACTAAAGAACATAACACAAAAAAAGGATAACAAAAACAATAAAAAAATAATAATAGAATAAACAAGTAAACAAGTATATATATATATATATATATATATATATATATATATATATATATATATATATATATATATATATATACACACACACATGTTATGAATGAAATATTCGCACACCAATTTCACCGTTGAAAACCCACAAACAATCAAACTATAGCTATTAATTATTCATCAGCTGACACGTCCACAACACAACAAATGCCAAACAATAGCGTTACTCGGGTCTTTTAACCACAAACAATATAACAAAAGTTTCCAGGCAAAAAAAAAAATATAATATTATATAAAAAAATAATTTCAACACATCATGTAAAACAAAACAAAAAGTGGTTTTATAATTCCAAAGTAAAAAAAAAAATTACCCAGCATTCGGACCGTTTCGAGAGGGGATTCGAACCCTGTGGTTGAGTACACACAACACACCCACTCCACAACTTAAGGCAAAGTCTTACACTAACTCGTTACTGTCCTTAACTGGTGGTGCTGGACGAGGCTCTCTGGTGGAACTAAGTTATTCTGGATGATGGAGGGGGGGGGGGGGGACTTGAAGTTGGCATCGGGAGGGGGGGGTTGATGGAGGAGGGGATGGGTGGGAGACGTGTCGCGAGGGAGAGGGGGAGGGGGGATGTGATCTATTTCAGTTTGTGGATCCGTGACTTTGGAGAGGGAAGGGGAGGGAGGAAGGGGAAGGGGAGGGAGGAAGGGGAAGGGGAGAAGAAGGGAGGGTAGAGGTAGAAGGAGGGGTAGAAGGAAGGAAGGGGAAGATAAGTGTGGATCCCTAGCGAGGGAGTGTAGATGGAACACACAAAAAACACTTAACCTGAGGTTTTAGTGAAACACCAGCAACACACGTGATGCAATGTACAACACAGGTGACATCCTGGAACACAAGACTCGTCCTGAAACACCACATGCATTCTGGAACACAAGGGGCAAGCTGAAACACAAGGAACACCCTAAAACACACAAGGGACATCCTAAAACACATGGGACAGGCTGAAACACATGGGACACCCTGAAACACCCTAGATATGTGAGGGGAACTGAAACACTACGTAAACTGCAACACTAGACACTGAAACACACAGGCCATGCTGTATACACTCGGCCGTAGGAGTTACACGCATCTACACAAAATTGTAAAACTGTTAAAAAACTAAACTTTTTTCCCATAATTTTTGACACTGTGTTAGGACGGACTGCTTTGAGAGACTCCTTTTGTTAATAGAACACATTTCAACACTCATTTTGTTAGAAGAGAGATTATTCTTTGACCTCTAACAAAATTAGATTACATTATGTTAGAAGGGAGAGGTCTTTGTTAGTTTCTTAGCTAACGACAACGCCGGACACTCGCTTTGTTAGAGGGAGGACGACTCCCGACGCGAACGGTTTGTTAGCACAAACGAATCCCACGAAGGCATCTTGTTAGCAGAGACGAGGACAGTTGGGTAACCGCAGCCACAACACGGGAGGTGAAAAAAAAAAAGGAAAATAAAGTCTTAGGTTCCAAACCTCGAGAAGAGAGGGAGTTCCTCCCTCCACATACTCCACTCCGATGCCGGAGTCATCGCTCGAACCCACGCTGTGGGTGTCGGATCCCCGGACGACGGGGACTCTCGGGACGTCTTCGGCGAGCGAGATCCGCCCGCCGGGGGGCCTCGCCGACGCCAGGGGCGCCGAAGACCGGATGGGTTCGCTTCGACGCCGAAGGGTGGCAAGTCCGGCCTGCAGTCGACCTGAGGCGTTGTCTCTTCTATTCGCTGCTCCCAGGAGCCTGCTGGCGCTCGGGTCTCTCTCCCTGGAAGCCGTCGAGGAGACGTCGCTGCCGGCGTCGCTGCCGGTGAAGTACAGCTTCAGGATCTCGTCGGCGTCTTGGTTCAGGTCGTACAGGCGGGAGATCAGCCGTCGGCGCTTCCTCAGCAGCTTCTGACGGCGGGCCAAGTCTCTGTCTTCCTCCCCGACGACCCCATTCTCCGACTTCGGCGGGAGGAGGAGGCAAAAGGAGGATGAGGATGAGGAGCCGCCGCCGCTCCCCTGGGACGGAGGTACGCCGGAGGAGGCGCCGACGACGCCGTCGGGGGCCGTGGCACCGGCGGAGGGGATGGGACCAGCGTTGAAAAATAGACCGCTAACCCTGGATGAGGTATTGACGCTGCTGGTGTTGTTAGTGTTGTTGTTCTTCGAGGTTATAATGGCACCGGTGACTGTAGCGGTGCTGGCTGTAGCACTTCTACTACTACTACTACTACTATTACTACTACTACTGCAGGATAGGGCGGCACCAGCGTCGGCAGGACCTGGGTGTGCCTTGTTCAAGCGGGAGTGGACGAGCCAGGCAGCCGTGGCCCACAGTGCCACAATCACGATCACGATGGCCAACATGGCGCCTCATGTAATGACCACGACGCCTTCCAGCACTCCCACCAACTTCCTCACCGCCCACCACCACCACGCAACACATTTTCCACGAACTTCACCACCACGCATCACATTTTCCACGAACTTCACCTTCGAGCATCACATTTTCCGCGAACTTCACCGCCACCACCACCGCGCATCATATTTTTCCACGAATTTCACCGCCACCATCGCGCATCACATTTTCCACGAACTTCACCACCACGTATCACATCTTCTACGAACTTCTCCAACACTTACCACGTTTTCTAACTCTTCACAAGCTTCACTTATCCTTCTTATCCTCCTTGTGTCTTTGTCCTTCTTAACACTCCTCCTGTCTCTACACTTCTATACTGTGTTCTTTCTATACCTTAATATATTCTCATTTGCACAAGTATTCGCCAGCAATGAAAATTATGTCATAAAATCCTGGAATAATAACGAAAATTTTACACTTTATATACAACAATGATTACAAAACACACGAAAACTTTACACAACTTATATACAACAATGGTTACGAAACACACGAAATTTTGACGTCATTAGTGACGAACTTCTTATCGTCTTTTGCGAAAGAGAAAAAAAAATCATATGAACATCACTTGTGTTTGTTGCTTGTTATGTCATAGTTTAATGAGAGAAAGCCAGTCCCTCGTACCCATCCCCCTACACACTTTCTATCCCCCATTTCAGTAATAACGCACTATCATTACTGCTACCATTACCACGACTACTATTCTCACTACTATGATGACGCAATATCTTGAAAAAAAGGGCCACTTTACCTCAATATCGTTACTTATGATAACGCGTTTAAATCTAATGGGTTTTTTTTTTACATTCATCTTATATTTTTCATCACCTCCTACGACCTTCCTCTTCAGCTGGCTGATCGCTAATGCTCCGCTCTACCGCATTCGCTTGCAACCCCGCTCCTTCCTCCCTGAACTACCTCCACCAACTCCACCTTTGTATCTGCTGTCCTCCGTCCCTCCCTCACTCTCAGCTGCTGTTACAACTACAACTACAGCTACAGTTGTTGCCTACAATAACCGCATGATCATCATCACCTCCTCCTCCTCCTCCTCCCACACCTCACCAGCCAGGGTCTGTGTACCCGGTCGGAGGAATCAATGGCTTTAATGCCAAGAGAAACAAACACCAAACTCTACCCACCGTCTCCCATCATCATCCACCCCCACCACAACCCACCCTCCTCTACCAAACTCTACCCACCGTCTCCCATCATCATCATCCACCCCCCACCACAACCCACCCCCCCCCCCCCTGCCAAACTCTACCCACCGTCGTCCATCATCATCCACCCCCACCACAACCCCACCCTCCTCTACCAAACTCTACCCACCGCCTCCCATCATCATCATCCACCCCCAGCACTACACCCCCTCTACCAAACTCTCGCCCTAACTACGGGCCAAGTAAAACAAGTCGGCTCCCGAGGGCTGCTTGTTTATGCAAATGGACCCCCGTTACAAGCAAACACAGGGGTCTGACCTGACCCCAACCCTCCCCTGGTAATATATTACCCAACTTCCTCCCTGGCTCGTGCTACCCGCATCCTCCATCCACACCCCCATACAGGAGGGGAGGACAAGCCATCGCCGCTAAATTTGCTTGGGGCTACGTGGGATTACGAATCCCCCAGGGGCGTCTCCTTCAGGAAAGGGACGTGGGATTGAGATTTATCCCTCAGGAGGGAAGCGCATCCTTCGATACTGTGTAGGATAGGCGAGGATACAGCGACAGGAGGGAATGTAACAAGGTAGGGAAATCCTCTTCCTCTCAATCTGTTAGTAATGATGATACGATCCAGACCGTGTCAGAAACCTCTACCACCACAAACCCAACATATATCATAGAGTCTAAATCGACTTAGAAAATACAGGTGCTGAAGTTTTCTGACAAAAATGAATATAGGGAAATTTGCTAAATTTGTTGCTCTCGACCTGTGCCCCTCTTCACACACACACACACACACACACACACACACACACACACGATGGTGTGACCAACCATGCCATTAAAAGTTTCCCAAACAAGAGAGTAACAACTTGTCCTCGTGTCCACTCGTGTTATGTCTCGTATTAGAAAACGTCGGCTGGGCTACGGGAAAATCAGAAGAAAAAAACAAAAAACAATAATGTTTTCTCTTTCATCTGGTTTCATTATCAGTCTCACATTTTCGCTCGTCGTCTAACATATAGTCTATATCACCCGCCACAACCATACACTAGTCTATAACACCCGCCACAACCAGCTAACCCTGATCACAATCAACATAGCATTAGACAAGGAATCACAACCGAACCAGCACTTCCCACATACATCAAGCCAGACCAATGTGTTCATCCTAAACGCTACGTCATCGTCAGAATGTAATCATTATACATCTACAACATGAGGAACCAGCCGACGTAATACAGTTTGAGAAGGACCAAACAGTTGGTTTGGATGACGTTATTGTGGTGGTCTCCGAAACCCAACAACCGTTATCTAGAAACCCTAAGAGCCACAAGTAGAGACCTGAAGTACCCCTTTTTGACACTCTTAGAAAGGCTACTTATTTAAAAAAAAAAAACCTACGAGACAAAAATGAAAGACTTAGAAACCCATCTGAGCACAATTCATAATGATTTTTAAAAGACTTAGGTACCGTTTAAATGCCCTAGAAACCACATGGGCATCATCAAAAAACCTTTTGAAAAAAACTAGAAACCGTCTAACTGACTTAGAAACCCTTAGGGCGCAATTCAAAGTCTATATATTCAAACCATTTTGTTTACCATTAAATGTCCCTCTTGATAGACAACCTTTATTTTTTCATATAAACAATGAAACAATCCACCTTGTAGCACTTTATTCTTTTTTTCTCATCGCCCCAAAACCTGTCGATACCATTAAGAAACCCTTTCAGAGACCGGCTCGGAAACGACGGAGGGAAAACACCCTTAGAAACCTCATCTTGAAGCTAACAGCATTAGGGGCGTGTCGACGCGAGGCAAGAAAGCGCTTAACATCGTTAGCACAGAAGACGGCCTTATGCCCGGGGAAGGAAGGGAGGGAGGGACGTATGGCTTTCTTCGCCTTGTAATGACCCCTGACCTCCAATGACCCCTGACCCCGGCTGATGAATACAAATTTGGTAACTCAAAAACGAATAAATATACCATCATATTTTTTTTTTTTTTTTGTTACTTCAACAGAAAATTAACTCAATAAACAATTTAAAACTGATCAAAGATTAAATCTTAGATGTAATATAATCTTTATGGAGGGAGATTAATCTGCCAAAGAGTAATTATAGGATTATTGGACTGTAATTCAAGACATGCGTTCATGAAGGAACCAATTATTTTCACAACATACAATATGAAGATTGTAAATATCTGATACCCTAGCTGGACCAAAGTTGCTCGAAAGAAGATGGGATACACGTTCGTTCATACTTCGCCGCCGTTTCCCGCTTTAGCAAGGCAGCGCCAGGAACGCTCAACAAAGGCACTCCTTCCTCACGTCCCTCCTTCCTCCACGACTGTGTTGTACGATGCAACGAAACCAAACGCCTAACACCCTAAGGTCATGCCCTACAGACCAATCACATGGCTTCCTCCCATGTCTAGATTCAGCTCATCTGACAAACACCGTCGCCCCGCATATAGCACAATGGTCTATTTCATGAATCGCTTTTCACCTACCGGCGACCTCAGAGGCGTCTTTCACCCCGTTCTCTCTACATGAAAAATGAACTGACTGATGAATAACTGGTGATTAGGCTTGTCCCACCGTTGTTGACGGTGATCAGCTGTTGTCTGAGTCGCGAGGCAGCCAATCACCGGAGGCGAGGCGGTGATCAGCTGTTGCCTGGGTCGCGAGGCAGCCAATCACCGGAGGCGAGGCGGTGATCAGCTGTAGCCTGGACCGCTGAGCCAAACTCCCGCCATATTACATTAAATCCTTGATCATATTGTTCCGGCCACCTATTAACCGGATCACTGGCGCTCAGGCTTTAGCTGCCAATCACCCTGCGATGCGATTAACCGGACCCACAGAGTGCATTGTACCGGAAGCTTCCGCTTGTCTGGGTCACACGATCACCAAGATGGCGGCCTGAGGTCACACGATCACCAAGATGGCGGCCTGAGGTCACACGATCACCAAGATGGCGGCCTGAGGTCACACGATCACCAAGATGGCGGCCTGAGGTCACACGATCACCAAGATGGCGGCCTGAGGTCACACGATCACCAAGATGGCGACCTGAGGGTCACTAGGTCACCAAGATGGCGGCCTGGGGGTCACACGATCACCAAGATGGCGGCCTGAGGTCACACGATCACCAAAATGGCGGCCTGAGGGTCACTAGATCACCAAGATGGCGGCCTGGGGGGGCTTTAGAGCACCAAGATGGCGGCCTAAGGGGGGGCTAGATCACCAAGATGGCGGCCTGGGGGTCACTAGATCACCAAGATGGCGGCCTGGGGGTCACTAGATCACCAAGATGGCGGTGCGGAGTTATGGCTTCAGCTATAACTCTTAAGATAAATACAAATTTTTTGTTTGTTTGTTTGTTTGTTGGCCGCAAACTTCCCCGGGTGGGTGCGTCTTTCGCGTTATTTTATAAATAAGCCACGCACGTTTAAGGAAAACATCAACTCCGAGTTTTAACAACACCTTCAGCGAAACTCAGTGAAACATTCACAAGTGCATCTTCAACCAAACGTCTGATTGTGTACCACGAGTGTGAGGTGGATGAGGTGTGAGGGCGAGGGTGGAGGAGGTGTGAGAGGGCGGGGAGGGGAGGAGAGAAATGAGGGGTTTTGAAAGCCAGGTGCCTTCCTCATACCCACACCCCACCACCCCTCACCGTGTCTGAGGAGGGGGAGGGGGGGGGGTGAGTGATTAAAGGGCACAACCATCACACGAACAGAGAACGGTGTGACAGACATGCACCCCCCCCACCACCTCCCTCCCTCCCTCCCTCGTCTGTCTCACCAGGTCAACTTACTCTAATTACCATATGACAAACCAAATCACGTGCGCCGCCGCCGACCCTTGACCTGGGTCGCCGTCCCATATGACAGGCGGATCCGTCCCATATGACAGACGGATGGAAAAGGCAAGAGTCGTGTGTCACATTTGGCGTGAGGGATTGAGAGACAATCTGGGGTACACTGGCCACACAAGAGAGAGGAGGATAAAGCATTGAAAGGTATTTTAACAATGTTAAACGTATTCTAACACTGTTATGACGTATTCTAACAACGTGAAACGTATTTTAACAATGTTAAACGTATTTTGATAATACTAAACGTGTCTTAACAATGTTGAACGTATCTTAACAAAAGTGAAACGTATTTTAACAATGTTAAGCGCATTTCAACATTACAGGCAACTGATCAATGACAAATCAGGTCGAGTGAAACAAACGAGAACTAACATTTAAACTCACAACATATTCTGATAAGTCGAGACGATCTCATAGGAGTAGTGTGTTACAATGATAATCAAAATAAAACACGACAGATGGGAACACATCTTCAAAGCAAAACAATCTTGGATGCGAAAGGCACTGAAACGAACACAGTATTGACCAACAGCAATCAAAAGACAGTATTGACCAACAGCAATCAAAAGACAGTATTGACCAACAGCCAATCAAAACACACAGTATTGACCAATAGCCAATCAAAACACACAGTATTGACCAACAGCCAATCAAAAGACAGTATTGACCAACAGCCAATCAAAACACACAGTATTGACCAATAGCCAATCAAAACACACAGTATTGACCAACAGCCAATCAAAAGACAGTATTGACCAACAGCCAATCAAAAGACAGTATTGACCAACAGCCAATCAAAACACACAGTATTGACCAATAGCCAATCAAAACACACAGTATTGACCAACAGCCAATCAAAAGACAGTAGAGATCTGGTCTTATCTCTGCACGCAAATATAAACAAACCTTCGCCTGCAACTGTGGAACAGATGGGATCCAAGACGACCGTATGCAAATGTTCAAAGTCAGGGTCCACATAATGATCTTCATCAAGCTCCCATGATCCAACACAAACTCGTCCACCATTAAGAGGTTGATGGCGCGGGCGCGCGACCCCCGCGCACCCACGCATCTCCAACCTGACCTTCGCAAAAGTTCCGCGACTGATCTGCTGCTCATTTGTCATGAACTTCGAACCTTGCTTGCCCATCAGACCTTCCCACATCCCCCGGCCGTGTGTGTGTGTGTGTGTGTGTGTGTGTGTGTGTGTGTGTGTGTGTGTGTGTGTACACAGAAATCCACCAAAACAAAATGCACTCGGGAATATTTTTCCCCAAAGACCTCGAGACTGCCGCCTTACCCCGACCTTCCATCCCATTAAACTGTTCCCTCCCTCTCACCTCCTCTCGTTCACCCACCTATCTCTCTCATCCCCTCCTCCCTCTTCCCTTCTTTCCCTCCCCCCCTCTCCCTCGTCTTCCCCCCTGCGATCCTGGGGGGGGGGGGGGCACTGCACGAGCCGTGAAAGCACTTACATAAAAGTCTGAGCCATGTACCTGGCCGGGAGAGGGGAGGTGAATCGAAGACAATAACACGGGAATGTGGCAGAAGACTCGCGTCGGGCATCGTGTGGATGTCCCACTCCCTCCTTCCCTACCTCCCTCCCTCTCCCACTTATAATACAGCAAGGGGTGGAGGGAGGGAGGGAGGGAGGGAGGGAGGGAGGGAGGGAGGAGGAGGAAGAGGAAGAGAAACGTCACCAACAAGTCTATTGATCCTTGGGGTCGACTTTAGTGTGCCAGAGCTGATGTTATTTTGTTAAGGGGGGGAGGAAGGAGGGAGGAAGGGGGAAGGAGGGGGTAGGAAGGAGATTATGAAGTCACCCTGGTGATGTCAGGTCCCCAGGTGACACTCAGACATCATTCTCACCCTCCCTCTCTCCCTTGACCCAGGGAGAGGGAGGGAGGGAGAGGGGGGAGAAGGGAGAGGAAGCCCTCACAAAACTGATTACATAAAATGGATCAGGTGGTAAAAGGAAGAGCATCTCTCCCTACCTGCCTCTCCCTCCCTCACTCTCCCTTTGATGGATCTGTTCCCTGAAAGGCTCTGGTGCCACACTTTGTGAGGCAATCATCGTCTCATTGCCAGATTTATAAAGACCCAAAAGAAGAAGGACGAAATGACCAAGGATCGTTTCTTTCATTACAGGGGTTCACTTCTTTCATGACAGGGGGTTCACTTCTTTCACGACAGGAGGTTCACTTCCTTCATTTCAGGGGTTCATTTCCTTCATTTCAGGGGTTCATTTCTTTCATGACAAGGGGTTCACTTCTTTCACGACAGGGGGTTCACTTCGTTCATTACAGGGGTTCACTTCTTTCAACCCCCCCACCTCCAAGCGGTCAATAAGAACGAACGTGGAAGACAATATGACTGGGAAGCTGTTTGCCAAAAAGCTATCGAGTTCTGTGTCTTCCTGTGCATACATGGCTGGGGAAATGATCCTAGATTGTGTGTGTGTGTGTGTGTGTGTGTGTGTGTGTGTGTGTGTGTGTGTGTGTGTGTGGGAACGTTTCATGTACGTTGAGGTGGTACAGTGCATGTGTACATACCAGTCTGTGTCAGGTTGTGTACGTGTTGCGTCCCATCGCCTGACACCCTCACCTCTGCATGAGGTTGACCCGGAAACGGTATGGTCGAGGGGCCTGACCTTGACCCCCGATGACCTGAATGAGGTGACACCCATGGACCTGCTCCTGGGACATGACCCTCCCTGGAATGGACCGGTGGTCGGGCCAACTTTCTCTCCGGTCCAGGGGGGGGGGTCGGGGGTGGGGGGTCGACCTAAGCCAGCAGGAGGCTCCTCGACCTGACTCTACAACCTCGACCTGGCATGACCTGTGCGACACCTTGACCTACCATGGACCACGACCTGGTGCCGAGGGCCAGACCTGAACAGGACCAGAACCAAACGACCTGGGAACCTCGAACTTACTTAACCTCCTGAAAGGTCAAAGGTCGGCGGATGTCAGCAATGGAGGGGAGGGAGGGAGGGAGGGAGGGAGGGAGGGAGGGAGGGAGGGAGGGGTAGGGCCTGTTGGAGCAGCGTTGATAAGGCTAATCTCTCAGCTTCAAGACTGCATTATCAAACGTAAAATCTAAACACTTGTTTTACCTGTACTGGCAACCTGTCTACTCTACCCCCCCTACCCCTCCTCCACCTCCTCTGCACGTGCTGGCTCGACCACGTGCGGCGAGAACGTGTTTACACGAACACGTGACAAAACCCCGAGAGAGAGAGAGAGAGAGAGAGAGAGAGAGAGAGAGAGAGAGAGAGAGAGAGAGAGAGAGAGAGAGAGAGGGGAGAGCGGGCCAGATTTCACCCCAGAGTTAATTTAGCCTCCCCCGACGGCCTGACCTGGGGTGGCAGGCACTATTCTGGCACGTCTATGACACACAAGCGGGGGACCCACACACACACACCCCCTCCCAAAGCTGTGGGAGGGGGAGAGGGGGGCAATCTATATTTTCCCGTGGGATCCGTGCAGTGAACGCGCCAAATACCGGCTACATGCGCGTACGTCAGCTGTATCTTCGTCAGCTGTGTGTGTGTGTGTGTGTGTGTGTGTACGTCCAGCATCATCTACTATACCCACACATACACACACACACACACACACACACACACACACACACACATATATATATATATATATATATATATATATATATATATATATATATATATATATATATATATATATATATCCCCAAACCTTCTCTCTCTCTCTCTCTCTCTCTCTCTCTCTCACATATACAGAGGGAGAGCAACAGGTTATGCTCCCCTTCACACCCCCCCTCCCTCCCCTTCCCCCCCCACTCTCACTCCCTTAACCCCTTTTTGAATCTATATAAGTAAAGATGAGGAAAAAATATATATATATGTCACATCTCGTTTGCCTCTCAGCGTAACATGGACTTATGAATATAATGATACGGGGGGGGGGGGGGGGGGGGACGGGGGGATGGTAGTGATGATAATTGGCAGGGCGGTCATTACCGTCACTCGCTAATTACCAGGTAATTCACACAGAGTTCAATGAATTTCTAATGAGGCTTCGGGACTTAATAACCTACAGAGAGAGAGAGAGAGAGAGAGAGAGAGAGAGAGAGAGAGAGAGAGAGAGAGAGAGAGAGAGAAACTATCTTTTTTCACAGTCCAACATAGTTCATTATTTTCTGATCTATAACTTGAAGAGAGAGAGAGAGAGAGAGAGAGAGAGAGAGAGAGAGAGAGAGAGAGAGAGAGAGAGAGAGAGAGAGAGAGAAAATGGGAGCAGAATGATGTGAAATCACCTCTCATGTCTAATCATTACGGCCCTTGCTAATTACTGCCCCCCCTCCCCCCATCCCTCCTACGCTCCTAGCATGTAACACTACCCCCCCCACCCAACCACCAGTCATCTCATTTACATAGACGACTTGGTGGTCGTAATTGAACATCAAAATGGTAAATCTGGGGGAAAAAAAGAGGAAAGTTTCAATTCGTAATCATTTTCTTTTTTTTTTCAATAAAAATTTTGTTGACCAACATGAGTGGATGGTTGTGGTTGGGAGTGTGGTTTGTGGTTTTGGCTTGTGGTTGCGATTGTGGTTGTGGTTTGTGGTTGTGGGTTGTGGTTGTGGTTTGGGGTTTGTGGTTGTGGCTTGTGGTTGTGGCTGTGGTTGTGGTTTGTGGTTGTGGTTGTGGGTTGTGGTTGTGGCTGTGGTTGTGGTTTGTGGTTGTGGTTGTGGGTTGTGGTTGTGGCTGTGGTTGTGGTTTGTGGTTGTGGTTGTGGGTTGTGGTTGTGGTTTGTGGTTGTGGCTTGTGGTTGTGGCTGTGGTTGTGGTTTGTGGTTGTGGTTGTGATTGTTGTTGTGGCTTGTGGTTGTGATTGTGGTTTGTGGTTGTGTTTGTGGTTGTGATTGTGGTTTGTGGTTGTGGGTTGTGGTTCTGATTGTGGTTTCTGGTCGTGGCTTGTGGTTGTGGTTGTGGGTTGTGTCACTGTGGTCATTATCGAAGTCTTACATCCTCTATGTGTCCTACAGTGAGACACATACTGTGTGTGTCCTCCTACGTAGGCATATCCTTCATGTACTCAACCCGTCTTTCTGTTCCATCCTGTCCGCCAGGCCTCCCCTGTCCCATGGCCCTCCCACACACACACACACACACACACACACACACACACACTCGTACCTAACTTGGATGTATGAATTTGCATTTTCAACTTGGGCGCCCTTTTTTTCTCTTCCATCATCACGCCCTGCGTAGTGTTCCAACCTCCTCTCCCTTCACAACTTCCTCCCTCCCTCCTCCCTCCTCCCTCATTCTTCCTTCACTACCACTCCCTCTCTCCCTCCCTCCCTCCCTCCCTCCATCACCAACCTTCTCTCTCCCTCACCAACGCCGCCTTCTTCCCGACACTGTTGTAGGGAGGGAGGGAAGAAGTAGAAGGAACGGGTGGACGAATTAAGAGAAAGAGAGAGAAGAGAGAGAGAGAGAGAGAGAGAGAGAGAGAGAGAGAGAGAGAGAGAGAGAGAGAGAGAGAGAGGTAAAAATGAATACAGGACAAGAGAAGTCGAAGGAAAATACAGAGAAAAAATATAAATAGACGCAGAGGAAAAATAAGAGTAAAAGTCAAAAGAAAACGGAGTGGCAAAAATCAACAAAGGCTAGAAAACGAGGAAAAAATTTATAAGAAAAAAAAAAACGTAATCACTGCCCCCGTCTGCCATGGCTCGTTCGTGACGTCACTCACAAAACAACCGCAAACAAAAGGGGGTCAGAGGCGCAAACAACCCACCTCCCCGGGGACAAACAGGCAAACACACACGCAAGGCAAACAAATGCGAGGTAAACAATTTAGGGGAAAAAAATTTGGCTTGGAGGAAATTGAAATTTGTTTACCCTTTTCCATTTTTTTTCAAAAGTTTTTTTTTTTAAAAATCACGACTTTGATATAACTCTTAACTTTGTGGGACTTTTAAACCATCAGTTAACAAACTACTGACTCAAACCACATTAATAAATATCAATAATATCATTATCATTATCTTGACTAGAAATCGCTATTCAAAAACAACCATCGCTCCTCCTACGTCATATTAAAAAAAATTTTTCTTTCCTTCAAACTATTTACAACTGTAAATATCGAGTAGAGAGCGGGTTGTTAAGAGTCCTTGTAAGTGAAGGTTGTAAATAAGGTCATAACATCTGGGTAGATCAACGGAAGCCATGTTTACAAATATACTCAAGGGCGAAATATATATATATATATATATATATATATATATATATATATATATATATATATATATATATATATATACATATATATATATATATATATATATATATATATATATATATATATATTTTTTTTTTTTTTTTTTTATACTTTGTCGCTGTCTCCCGCGTTTGCGAGGTAGCGCAAGGAAACAGACGAAAGAAATGGCCCCCCCCCCCCCCATACACATGTACATACACACGTCCACACACGCAAATATACATACCCACACAGCCCTCCACGGCCCACCCCGGACGCTCCACATGCCCTGATTCAATCCACTGACAGCACGTCAACCCCGGTATACCACATCGCTCCAATTCACTCTATATATATATACATATATATATATATATATATATATATATATATATATATATATATATATATATATATATATATATACATAATTTCAGCAGGGTCAATCGCTTGGTGTGACCTTATTATGAAGGTCAGACGTCTTCACGACCCTTCGTGGCGAAGAAGAAACTCGTAAGGAAGAAACAGGAACCGAACCTGAATTTAAACGAGGTCAAGTCGAGATTACAGTCTGGTGTGGATGTAGTAAGGGTTGTGACCCTCTGGTGTTGTGATGCAGGTCTGGACTCTATCTGCGGGTGGGGGTTGTAATGAGTCAACGATTCATTAAAACCCCTCTTGACGAGGGGGACTTATAATCACAGGGTAAGGGACTTAAACCCTCATGTGACTGGATATATATATATATATATATATATATATATATATATATATATATATATATATATACACATATATATATATATTATTATTTTTTTATTATACTTTGTCGCTGTCTCCCGCGTTTGCGAGGTAGCGCAAGGAAACAGACGAAAGAAATGGCCCAACCCCCCCCATACACATGTATATACATACGTCCACACACGCAAATATACATACCTACACACTCTTGAAGTAGAACCTTCAGACACAATTGAAAATGTGAAGGAAAATAGTGAAATTGGAGAAAAATGTAGCTTAGACATTGAAGCTTATTGATACAGTGGTTAAATTGATGAGAACTGCTATTGACGTCTGTGTAAATAAATTATACATTTCCTTTTTTCCATAGCCAGAGGTTGAACCATTATGTGACATTCTTTTTTTTCATTCATTTCAAGCTAGAAGTTTCAGTTTTCTAAATTGTTTCTTACATTTTTCATATGTATATATATGTATGTGTGTGTGTGTGTATATGTGCGTATGTATGTGTATGTGTGTGTATGTGTATATGTATATATATATGTATATTATCCCTGGGGATAGGGGTGAAAGAATACTTCCCACGTATTCCTCGCGTGTCGTAGAAAGCGACTAGAGAGGACGGGAGCGGGGGGCCAGAAATCCTCCCCTCCTTGTATTAACTTTCTAAAATGGGAAACAGAAGAATATAGATATATATATATATATATATATATATATATATAAGGACCTTATATCCTTTTTTTCAAATATTTTTAAGACGTCTATTCAAACCCAGAATCTAACGAGAAAACCATTATCTCCAACACTCCAACACGTGACCAACACCAACACACGCTACTCTCTCTCTCTCTCTCTCTCTCTCTCTCTCTCTCTCTCTCTCTCTCCCCACCCACCCCCCTTAACCCCATACGCCTCCCTCGCTGGAAGACCCCCACAGTTCCCTGAGATCAAAAGACTCAATTCTCCCTCCCCACCTTAGAAAAACACAATGTAAAGAAAAATAGAGAAGAAAAAAAAAAAAATGTCGCTAGTGAAAACCACCCCAGCCATCTATCCTGTGGCTGGGGGGGGGGGGGGGGGGTGTAAATGAGGGTGGGGGTGGGGGGGGTACAACACCACGAGGATGGGGTGGGAGGAGGAGGATGGGAGGGGGTTAAGAAGAGAGAGAGAGAGAGAGAGAGAGAGAGAGAGAGAGAGAGAGAGAGAGAGAGAGAGAGAGAGAGAGAGAGAGGAGCGGAGAGAGGGTAGTTAAAAAAAATTCCAACCATTAACAAACTGAGCGGTTAAATATCACCTCCTCCCCCCTCCCGCCCCCGGTCCGCTGGGGGAGGGGGGGGAGGAGGGGGGATGGGGGTGGGTATAAGGAAATAATCTACCCTCCCCACCCCTCCCCTCCCCTCCCCTCCCCTCCCCTCAGGTGGCTGGACTCCACCTCACACCAAACATGGGATAATTTCGTATAATTACACACCTCCCTCCCCCCCCTCCCACTACCCCAACGTTTCGACATACGGAAATACGAAACCGTGAGGGTTGGGGAAGTGGGGGTGTGGAGGGGGGGGGTGAGATTATGGGGGAAATCCCCATCAGCAGGGGAATTATCCAATTAGATTGGGAGGATAGGGGAATTCTGATCCATCCCTACCTCCTCCCCCCCGCCCCCTCACCCTTGTTAGGCAATCAACCCAAAGGTAAGGGAAATTGCCCAGCTAGTTGGAAACACTTACCTTACCGAGGGGATGGGGAGAGGGAGGTATTTACCCATTTAGGTAAGAGTTACCCACTTGGTGACGTGATCACGCTGATGTGTGAGATGGGGGGGAAGGGGAAGGGATGGGTAAGTGCACTGGTGATGGGGAGACGATCCCCTATAATGATGGGGGGGAGGGGGAATTACCTCACTAATGAGTCAATTCGAATATCAGTCAGGGAAATTACTCCCTCCTGTGCTTGGGGGAAAATTCCCCTGCGGTAGGGAAACATTTCCTCCCGACGAGGGAATTAATTTCTGGTTGAGAAAATTCCTCCTTCTTGGGGAATTTACCCTCGAGAATTACTCAGAAATAGGGGAACTCGTATGGAAGAAGGGCACAAGGATTGTCTCCTTGGAAACACATGAGCAGGAAGAACAACAACAACAACACACACACACCACACACACACACACACCACACACAAACACACACACACATACACACACACACACACCACACACACACACACACACACACACACACACCACACACACACACACACACACACACACACACACACACACACACACACACACAAACACACAGCAACACACACACACACACACACACACACACACACAGCAACACACGGAACACTTAACAACCGTCTCCTTAGCATCGAGGGGCGCGCTTATTGGATAGTACATCGTTAGAATGACTTAGACTGGTAATGACATGCCTATGGTGGTCGGGGTGGGGAGGGAACTCAACAGCCACGGACAAAAAAAAAAGAAAAAAAAAACACCATGGCACGGAGTACATCGCACAAGGTTCGTTATCCCACGCGAGACGCACGCGAGTCACGCCCAAACCTGCTTGGCTGTTGGATGGCACTGTCTGGAGCCAAATACGGCCGGGAGCGCTGCTCATCTTGGCAGTGATTGTATCGCAGGGGGGAGGGGGGAGGGGGGAGGGGGGAGGTGAGCGAGCGAGTGCGAGAGGCTTCACCGTTGACAAGGTGTGTGGGCGCTACCGCCAGCTGGTGGTGGGCGGGCGGCAGCTGGTGGCGGGCGGGCGGCAGCTGGTGGCGGGCGGGCGGCAGCTGGTGGTGGGCGGGCGGCAGCTGGTGGCGGGCGGGCGGCAGCTGGTGGTGGGCGGGCGGCAGCTGGTGGCGGGCGGGCGGCAGCTGGTGGCGGGCGGGCGGCAGCTGGTGGTGGGCGGGCGGCAGCTGGTGGCGGGCGGGCGGCAGCTGGTGGCATTGATACCTGTCACCTTTGCCAATATTGGCGGTTCTCGCTACCACAGTCGAGAGCTTGTAAGGAGGGGAGGGGGGGGGTTGGGGGGGGCATAACCTGCTGGCGTTTGCCACAGCTTACCACAAAGGTCAGGTCAGGTCAAGTCAGGTCAGGTCAGGTCAGGTCAGGGTCCCCCCAACGAAACCCACAAGATATTCTGAACCACCACAAAGGTCAGGTCATGATAATCCACCCCCCCCCCCACATCAACCATACTAGGGGAGGTAACCGCATCTCTCCCTATATACCATACTCTCTCTCTCTCTCTCTCTCTCTCTCTCTCTCTCTCTCTCTCTCTCTCTCTCTCTCTCTCTCTCTCTCCCCTCCGGCATTGTACAGTAAGGTCATGACGGGTCAGCACACGAGTCCACGGCACCGACCTCACTCACACCATACCACACGCGCATCATCATCATGATCATCATCTTTCCTCTCCAGGTGACACGATCCCTCGTCCACCCATCACGGTGGCTGGACTGACGGATCATCGCGACCCAACCAGGGAGTGAGTCTGGGTAGGGCGAGGCCACAGACCTGACCTAGCCTCGCCAGTATTGACTTTGTAGAGAGAGAGAGAGAGAGAGAGAGAGAGAGAGAGAGAGAGAGAGAGAGAGAGAGAGAGAGAGAGACTGACTGACTCTCTCTTTATTAGCCATTTCTCTTAAACAAGCCGAGGGAGGCGCATACTGGGCTGGCGCAGCGAGAATCAAATCCATTTCCATACATAAAAGGCACTCTCTCTCTCTCTCTCTCTCTCTCTCTCTCTCTCTCTCTCTCTCTCTCTCTCTCTCTCTCTCTCTCTCTCTCTCTCTTCATTACGTTTTGCTTTAATGAAGGAGAATGCAAAAAAAAAGGAGAAAGATACAAAACACACACACACACACACACACACACACACACACACCAGTTAACTTCAGGCATGTAAAATACAGAGACGACCTCGATTCATTTGCATGATGAGATTATCATTTAAGTGTACAGTCGGCCTATCTACAGGGAGCTGGTGCTGGGTTACGTGTGTGTGTGTGTATCACAGTCCACAGATCAAAAGGTTAAATGTAGGGAGAATATGTACACGAAGCTGTGTTAAGGAATGTTAATATCTGAAACTGAAATATTCAAAGGGAGGTTATTACCTGGCACTACAGCATTTCAAAGGGAGGGTAATGACCGGTGGATACAATATTCAAAGGGAGGGTAATATATGTAGATACAATTATTGAAGGGAGATTAAAATCTATTAACACAGTATTCATAAGACGCCTAAAATCTCTCTCGATATACATACAATATTCATACAATATTCATAGAAGAAACAATATCTAGATACAATATTCAAAGGAAGATTTATACCTAATTGATACATTACTCAAAGAAAGGTGAATCTCTTTCGACCAATTATACTGTAAGATGTGTGCAATACACCACAAGGGACCAACCACAGTAAAGCAGACAGCATACACACAGAGATGAGAGCATTACTGTTCAGCACGCATGAATAATGCTGTAGAAGACATACATCTCTAAGAGCGAATGCTGCTAAAAAAAAAAAAAGGCATTTTTTAGGGGGGGAGGGATGAATGCTGTGGAAAACGGCTTAACAGACACACAACGGGTCTTCAGTGGTGCGCCAGTGTGGGGATACATCAGACACTGTGAACAGTGACGTGGTTATGCTCACGTTGTGTGGGAATTTACATTTCTTCAGTGTGATGTATACAGTGGAAGGCAATGAAGGCAGGAGCCACTGCATAATCACCACTTGAAGCATAACGTCAGCGAGGTCAATCGACGAACTGTATGTATGGAATTCCGTTGCGAAACTTTAGAGACACGCATGAGCAAGCCCAGGTTCGAATCCTGGGAGTAAGAGTCGCCCCACAGACAACCCAGCTCTTCATCACTTCCCCCTATGGGTGTGGGCGATAAAATGGGTACCTGGCATAGAGCTGGGAGTAGGGAGGGTTTACATATACACAGGAGTAACCGAAAAAATGGTTCATATATACACGTCAGGGAGACGGGTCAACACAAGTGTAAAACTCTCGCCCCCCCCCCCCCCCCCATAACACATAAACAGTGACCATACACACATACACACGCCGTACCGATGTTGATAAACACATCCTTAAGGATACAAAAATCTTTAATAATATATTTTGAGAAGATAAGAAAGAATATGGGATGAAGACAACGTCCCCCAAAAAGATTAAATGAAAATTCTGGCGTTTCCTGAAACTATTAAACAAAAATTATCAAAATGAACTCGAGAGTTTAAACTTATTCTCACGAAAAAAAAAAATAAAAATTTCCTGACGTTTATATTAGAAAAAAACGCAATTTAAAGGTAATAAAAACTCACATCGAAATAACGCCATCTAAAACGTGGTTAGAAATTTTGGAAAACATAAAAATGTATAGATAGTACAGAATCCAAATATGGACGCGAAGCAAAAAGAACAAGAAAAAGAAATTGGTTTTAAAATTCCGTAACACAAGGGGTCGGGCGCGCGCTCACAACCCGGCACAACAAAATTCTACAACATTGTCCCTTGTTGTGATGCAGGAAAAATAATGAAGACTTTATTCGTTATTTTTTCCCAGGGGATTCTTCTGAGTACGACGGTACGACCCTTGAGCACGACGGTACGACCCTTGATCACGACGGTACGACCCTTGAGCACGACGGTACGACCCTTGAGCACGACGGTACGACCCTTGATCACGACGGTACGACCGCTTGAGCACGACGGTGCGACCCTTGATCACGACGGTACGACCCTTGATCACGACGGTACGACCCTTGATCACGACGGTACGACCCCCGGTGCACACCGGTGTGACCTGTGACCCCTGACCACCGAGCGATCAAACCGACCTAAGGTGTGGTGGGGCGTGGAGGTGAGTGAGAGGGGGAGGTTGTTGTTGTTGTTGTTGTTGTTGTTGTGAGGTAAGAGTGCCAGACACTAGGCACTACTTGACCCTCCCAACACCCCCGCCGGCAACACCTGACCCCCCCCCCCCCTCCCCCCGACCCAACTTCCAAGACAAAAAATTACGACGGCAAGAGCCGGCCAGCCACACCTACTGACCTCTGAGGGGCGGGGGCGGGGGGGGGAATCTCCCCCTCCCCCGCCCCCTTGACCTCTGAGGGTGACCCTCCCCTCCTCCCCCCCCCCAAGCCTGATTCACCTTAACGATCGGATTAAACTTGTGGGTCGAGTTGCTGGCCAATAAACACCTGAGAAAGGGGGGAGAGAGAGAGAGAGAGAGAGAGAGAGAGAGAGAGAGAGAGAGAGAGAGAGAGAGAGTGGGGTGCCTTAAGGTTAAACAGTCTTATCTCTCTCTCTCTCTCTCTCTCTCTCTCTCTCTCTCTCTCTCTCTCTCTCTCTCTCTCTCTCTCTCTCTCTCTGGCTCCCTCGCCTCTCCCACACCAGCAGGGTCCCCTGGGGGAGGAAAATGTACGACCTTAAGTTTTAACCCTGAACACCCAGAGCCCTCCACCAACCCCGGAGAGAGAGAGAGAGAGAGAGAGAGAGAGAGAGAGAGAGAGAGAGAGAGAGAGAGAGAGAGAGAGAGAGAACAAAGACCCTCCAAGGTACGAGCGAGGTGGTCTGCTGGTCTTTACGCTTCTTCAAAAAAATATATATATAAAGAGGAAAACACCTTTTTACATTTATTTTCATCCATTGTTCTTATATATTTTGTTTATATCTTTATTTACCTACATACTATCACCACTGCTTATCAATTATTTTGTTAATGCGTGACAAAAAGGCAATGATAATATTAACCTAATTTATCTTATTTCCCCATACGTTAATATAAATAAGATTACTGATTAAAATGTAAGAAAATAATTATAATCATATTACATTATGATTACATTACGATTATATTCTCATAATTATATTACATTATGATTACATTACGATTGTATTCTCATAGCATTTAGTAAGTATACAGAGGCAAGAAGGGAATATAATACCATTATTGAAGACCTGAAAGACTGAATCTCCTGTGTTGAATTAACCAGCCCTCGACCATGACGACAGAGTCCTAGTGAACACCCCCACCCCCCCACCCCACCCAAAAACCAATCAAAACGTGGCATAACACCGTCTTCCCCCGAGGGGCCGCATGATCCAGCATTTCCAATTATGTGACAAGGGAGACGTCAATCCTGAAATAATCCCGTACATCACCAGACCCAAAAGGACAGCAGGCTACCCTCGCCCCATTATCTTTCATGGCTCTTCAGGACATAATAAAAATTCTAATTTTTCTTTTTTCCTACAGCTGCTACACCTATTGCCCAACACTCGACTATTATTATTATTATGATTATTATTATCATTACGCGGGAGACAGCGACAAAGCAAAATAAAGAAATGAATAATTATTATTATCATAATTGTTATTATTATCATTATCATCATCATAATTATCATCATTATATTACTATTATAATTTTATTATTATTATCATTATTATCATTATTATTATAATTATCATTATCATTATTAAAATCATTACTAATTTCCCTTATCATATATCTTCTGTTTGTGTCTTTCTCTCACTCAAAAGAAATCATTTATGGTTTAAAACCTGTAAAGATGTAAGAGCAAGAATAATCAACAATGCTTATTATCTTCTCTGCAAGGAAAACAGTCTTCAAATTACAAAGATTTTTTCGTGACTATTTCGTAATTTCTTCGTGCGTGTTTTTTCTCACGTGAGTTTCGTAAATTCTTCGTTTAAGTGTCTCGTTAATTTTACGACAATCGCTCCCATAGTTCACCCCTTAACTACCCCCTCCCCTTTCTCTCTGGGGGTCAGGTCACTAAGGGTCAACACGACATCACCCGGGTTTCTGAAGGAATATCTCCCTTAACTTTACCCCACCCTCTGTCTTTACCTCCCTTCACCCATAACCTCCTTAACCCTCAAACTCCCTTAACCTTTAAACTCCCTTAACCCGTCGTATTTCACCAACACACTCCCTCATTTCTGTTTCCATCAGGTCTTATAGCAGCCAGTCTTCTCTATCCCTCTCCCCTCCCTCAAATCTCCCTTTCTCCCTATTTCTTCCCGCAATCCCAGTCTCTCTCTCTCTCTCTCTCTCTCTCTCTCTCTCTCTCTCTCTCTCTCTCTCTCTCTCTCTCTCTCTTCCCCCGGGGACGGCACAGAACTATTTCCTAATATTCTTTATTTAATCCGATTCTGGATTCCGTTTTGCGAAAGTCTCCCCCTTTCCCTTCAAATGCAATCTGTTCCATCCATTTTTTGCCCCTTTAACAGCTTCATAGCCTTTCCCCTTCCCTTCCCAAGCCCGTCCATTGCTCTGTCCACATTCACCCAGTCCAAGTTGTCTCACTTCTCCCATAACCTCAACCATTTCTTTTCCCCACAACTCATTTTCCTACCTCCCTTCTTCCCAGGTCACGTTTTCCATTTCAATGTACAGTTGTTCCGTCCTGCTACCCTCTCATCGTAGTGTTCCTCCTCCTCCTCCTCCTCCTCCTCCTCCTCCTCCTCCTCCTCCTCCTCCTCCTCTCCTCCTCCTGGACCGTCTGTCCGTTAAGCGTACTTATACAGCCAATAAGGCGCAGGGAGGAAGCCAAAGGGAGAAAGTCAAGGAAGGATAACCAGGCCTCTCTCCTCACACGAACTTTTGAGGTCTAAATTGCCTCTACGAAATCACAAACTTCTATCTTCTGTCCCCCTTCCTTCCTTCCTGCCCTACTTCCTTCCTTCCTTCCTTCCTTCCTGCCCTACTTCCTTCCTTCCTTCCTGCCCTACTTCCTTCCTTCCTTCCTTCCTTCCTTCCTTCCTGCCCTACTTCCTTCCTTCCTTCCTTCCTTCCTGCCCTACTTCCTTTCTTCCTTCCTCCCTGCCCTACTTCCTTCCTTCCTTCCTGCCCTACTTCCTTCCTTCCTTCCTTCCTTCCTGCCCTACTTCCTTCCTTCCTGCCCTACTTCCTTCCTTCCTTCCTGCCCTACTTCCTTCCTTCCTTCCTTCCTTCCTGCCCTACTTCCTTCCTTCCTTCCTGCCCTACTTCCTTCCTTCCTTCCTTCCTTCCTGCCCTACTTCCTTCCTTCCTTCCTTCCTTCCTCCCCTACTTCCTTCCTTCCTTCCTGCCCTACTTCCTTCCTTCCTTCCTTCCTTCCTTCCTTCCTTCCTTCCTTCCTTCACGGCCTCAGGTCATTTCAAGGAAGGCTTTCCACCACTCTGCGACGCCACCAGCATCTTCACCACACAGGTAACATGCTGGTATATGGCCCGAGAACTTGGCAAGTGATTACAACAAGGTATAGCTTTACGTACCCTTAATGTACGCATGGTATAGCTTTACGCTGCGTATATGTACGTAAGAATATAGCTTTACACAGCCTTAATGTACGCAGCCTTAATGCACACACACACACACACACACACACACACACACACACACACACACACACGCAAAATCACTTTAAACTACCAGTTTACGAAGTTCATCCACAAATGAGATGAAACTGTCGCAAGAACCCTCACACAGTGATGGACCCTCATACACTGATGGACCTTGAGGGGGTCGGAAGGGAGGAGGAGAAGGATGATGGAAGGGATGAGTTAGGAGAATGAAGCAAGGGTGAGGGAGATTATGAGAGGTCAAGCAAAATTCTCATTATCGGGGGCACGTCCTCACTCGACCATCCCCCCCTCACACCGACTGATGAGGTATTTACAGTCTCTCTTATCACCTCATCACTTTAACAGTCCCACCATCCC
>NC_092269.1:2329840-2352340 GCF_036320965.1 Panulirus ornatus
TCACCTCACATGCACCGGTCAGCGGTCCACCCTCACCTCACGTACCGGTCAGCGGTCCACCCTCACCTCACCTCACGTCAGCGGTCCACCCTCACCTCACGTACTGCTAAGCGGTCCGCCCTCATCTCACGTCCCGGTCAGCGGTCCACCCTCATCGTAGACGCTGCTAGTCCCATGGACCGATCATGGGTCTGATGCCGGTACAACCAGCGCCGCCGTGTTGCAGAGAGAGAGAGAGAGAGAGAGAGAGAGAGGTCGAGCAATGCAGCAGGGGTGTCGATCACTCGACACAGAAGAAGAAGGTGTTGTGCAAAAGGCATGGCGGAGGAGAAGGGGAGTTGTTTTAAATTTCACCCACGTCAAGGCGGGGAGAAGACGAAGAAAGAAATGGGAAGAAGGAAGGGAGGAGGAGGAGGAGGGTGTTTACTGGCCAGGGGGGAGCCATGGAAGGGGTGTTGGTGATGGGGAAGGTTGGGAAGGGGGGTCGAATGTTTACTGGCCTCTACTGGCCAAGATCCCACCTCATTATTTTTAACTCTTTTTTTACTCCCTTTGGAAACACTCCCATTTGGTCCCACCCGTGTGTCACTGCCAATCCAATGGTCGTTTGAAGTTTTAAATGCCTTGAGCACGACGATACGACCCTTTGAGCACGACGGCACGACCCTTGAGCACGACGGTAAGACCCTTGAGCACGACTGTACGACCATTTGAGCACGATGGTACGATCCTTGAGCACGACGGTCGGTACGACCCTTGAGCACGACGGTACGACCCTCGAGCACGACGATACGACCCTTGAGCACGACGATACGACCCTTGAGCACGACGATACGACCCTTGAGCGCTTGAGCACGATGGACGTAAGCCCCTGACCAGACCCATGAAGGTCATGTCGAAGGCTAGGCTAACCCATCAAACTCCCGGGGTCGTACACCCGACCTTCAGTAAGGTCGTACCGTCAGTGGTCCACGGTGTCGTGAACCTTGACATGGTGGTTAACCCCGGGACACCTCAGCGACGCTAACGATCGCGTATGGAACGCGTCTGCTCCCGATACGTTATCACACGACCGACCTACGCTGCCCCCAGCCTCAGCACACTGTAATCTCCATTTAATGACCAACTTTCCCCCGACGGGGGGCCCCCGATGCTCTCTCTCTCTCTCTCTCTCTCTCTCTCTCTCTCTCTCTCTCTCTCTCTCTCTCTCTCTCTCTCTCTCTCTCATACCCAGAAAAAAATAAAGCTTAAGAGCAAATAACTCCAGCTTACACAACACGGACTTATCTTACATCCCCTCACCCCGCCCCTCCCCACCCCGGCTACAGAACCGCCACCGCGACCCTATTAAACCCCCCTTTACCCCCCCCCCCCCGCCCCCAGAGAGAGACATCATATCAAGTACGACCCACACCCTCTCCCCCCACCCCCAACCCAACACGTACCTACACTATGTGTGGCGAGACTATGAGAGAGAGAGAGAGAGAGAGAGAGAGAGAGAGAGAGAGAGAGAGAGAGAGAGAGAGAGAGAGAGAGACTCGTCTCGTATATCCTCGCTGCTTTCCGGGAGACATGAGCCGCCCCCTTTTAATGGCTTTGCTATCAATACCACCGTCAAAACTTCGAGGAGGAAGGACTTCGAATCCCTTCTCAATGAGCCTCGCGGGAGGCAAAACCAATCCCCAATATCCCCCCACCCTCAATCCCCCCCAGGCATAGACAGATTTCCATAGACGGGGAAAAGAGGTTGACTGTCAATCAAGACAGAGTAAAGACGGAGGGTACGTCTGTCTCCCACACTGTCGCTGTGGCCCACATTCCTGCGACACAGCTCCACAACACAAGGGGTCATTAAAGCGATCCACACCCACCTCTTCTACACTTCCACTAACACCACGATTCCCACGTAGTCGCTGTAGCGTCCGTGTGGTTGTGATGTTATTGTTAATTTCCGCTCCATTTTCACGTATTTTCCATGAGCCACACCTTCGGGGGGATAAAACGTGTTATAAAATTGTTTATCGAGAACCTTACGTTCGAAATTCGAACCCTCGACCCTGATGTAATGAGCTTAACATTCACTTTTATAAGATTTCGTTCGTTCCAGCGGGGGGGGGGGGGGGGGGGGGAAGAAGTCGCTTAAATTATTATATTTTCGTTAAAGGTTCAGGAAATTTGACCCATTTTCCTACGTCTCGACTTTCATCATCAAATTCTTCACGAAAGTTAAAAGAGTTTATTTTCTTTTCATTCATGAATCTGGGATAACATGACCCATTTTCTTTTTTCAACTCTTTGAAGGCCCACTGCTAACAACTCGCAGTAACTCCCCAAACATCGTTTTTCGTGAGTGGGGTCCACCGTTTTCTACTCGCAGTATCACGCACTTCGTTCAAACCATCTACCATTCTCCCAGAACTCTGTCAAAAAAAATGTGTATCTCACACACACACACACACACACACACACACACACACACACTAGGACCGGTGTTTCTACCCAGCGGACGTGGCTGGTGTCTGAGTCCTGCATGGGAAATCCTGAGTACAGGAGGGTGAAGGTGTGTACACAAAAAAGCTAACTACCCACCCGCCATCCTCACACACTCGTCTACCTGCAGTATGAGAGTGTGTTGGGGGCCGAGAGAGAGAGAGAGAGAGAGAGAGAGAGAGAGAGAGAGAGAGAGAGAGAGAGAGAGAGAGAGAGAGAGAGAGAGAGAGAGAGTCTCTCACCCTGAGCCACAGGGGTGTATGTCTATCAGCGTTTGAAAGAGAGGGAAACCCCCTCCCCCCCACTAGATTAAGGGGCAGCAAGAGCCCTTGAAGGCGGCGCCCCCCTCACTCCCTTTTTTTTTCTTCTTACTGGGGGCCTTGGTGAGGGTGAGGGGGGGGGGGGGGTTGGGGAGATTACACTCCACGCGCCACGAATGTTTGTTGCTCTTGGAGAGATTCCCGAGCAAGGAGGAGGAGGAGGAGGCAGGAGGAGGAAGTGGAGGAGGTAAGGGAAGGAGGAGGAGGTAGGGGAGGAGTGAGGAGACAAGCGGGGGAGAGGAGGGGGGTAGAAGTGGGGGGGGAGAGGCGGTCTTAAGATGGTTGGACTGGCCTTTGGCTCGCTGCCTCTCTCTCTCTCTCTCTCTCTCTCTCTCTCTCTCTCTCTCTCTCTCTCTCTCTCTCTCTCAACCAGTCCTTACATAAGAGACTGTCTCTCCCTCGTCCAAGTCTCGCTCAGAAACAACCTCCCCCCCTCAAACACACCCGTAAACTTAAGGTAGAGAGTCTCTCTCTCTCTCTCTCTCTCTCTCTCTCTCTCTCTCTCTCTCTCTCTCTCTCTATCTATCTATCTATCTATCTATCTATCATTTCCTCTAAGCTTAACAGGGTACCAAGCCGGCGGTACACGTACAGTGTGGTTTAAAATAGCTTAATGCGTTAAAACGGATCTTACATGTATGGTGGTAAACAAGGTGAGAGAGAGAGAAGAGAGAGAGAGAGAGAGAGAGAGAGAGAGAGAGAGAGAGAGAGAGAGAGAGAGAGAGAGAGAGAGAGAGAGAGAGAGAGAGAGAGAGGCCCTTTGAGATACTCACGCACTCCGAACACACTCTAGGCCCTTTCCTCCCTCTCGTCTGTTGCCCTTTAAGGCGTCCACACACTCTTAGTCACACTCAAGTACCTACCTTACCCACCAACTCTCCTCCCCCACTCCCACCTTTCGCTCCCTAAGACACTCCTCTCCTTCCTACACCCCCCCCCCCCTCCAACACACACACGCACGCGCGCGCGCACTTTTTCTCAGAACATGGGGTGCGTGAGGGAACTCCCTAATCCTTTACTTGTCCTGAATACGAAAAAATGGTCGGAGAGAGAGAGAAAAAAAATCTCTCTTTGTATGTATATCTGAGTTTAGCTGGTTTAGCTCCCAACACTTGGCCCTTAAGGTCCCCAGAAACGACCCTTAGGGGGGTCAAAGGTCAACTGTCTAAGCCCTTTTCAGGGAGCTGGGGGTCTTTGTGAACCAACTGTTCAGTTTTTTGCGATGAATTATTTACGTCTCCATTGGCAGTCTTCATGTTAACAATCCTGATCTGTGTGTTGAGGTCCTTTCAACCATCTGTCTTTGCCCATACAACCAGCTGTCTTTGCCCTAGCCAAACAGCTGTCTCTTCCCCTACAATCCACTGCTATGTCCCTGACCTCCAGCTGTTTATGCCCCTTCTACCAGCTGTCTACGCTCCTCCAACCATATCTCTCTATCCCTTCGACCAACTGTCTATGTCCACGCAACCAGCTGTCTTCACCCCTACCACCAGCTGTCTACGACCCTCCAGAACAGGAGTTTACACTCTCCATCAAACCCATTGCTTTGCTCCCTACGCTGGTATAAGACCCAGTTCCTTCACACAGCTCTCTAAGTTCCCCGCTGAAAACCAAAGGACCTTTCACAAAAAATCTCACATGAACCTTTTCTTTAAATCACGATACAATAAAATGATATATAAATCAGCAGCTTCGGTCCAGCTGCACTCAGCTGCATCCTGGACTCAAGTCTGTATAAATAACGCTTTCCTAAGCTGCATAAATCAAAGGAAACAGCTGTAAACGACCCAAGAATAAAGTGTGTGTGTGTGTGTGTGTGTGTGTGTGTGTGTGTGTGTGTGTGTGTGTGTGTGGTGTGTGTGTGTGTGTGTATGTAGGGCAGGATACATAATAGAAACTGCTGGATCCTTCGTCATTTCTGTATCAGGAACATGGGGACTGCAAGGGATATGGACAGAAGGGATAGGGGGGGTGGGGTTAGGTTAGGTTGGCGAGTGGCTGGGTGGATGGTTGGATAGCTCGTTGGACAGTGGATAGTTGAAGAAGCAGGTGAGGGGGGACTGAAGGGAACAGTGCAATCTAGACTACCCTCGTCCTTTTGTTTGTGTGTTTACAAACATAAACAAAAACCACAAACAAAAAATGGTATACATACTTAATAAGTGGAGGGATGAAGGAGCAAGTGGTAACAATACACAGAAGGATCAGTAGGATGGAAGAGAAGGTTAAATATTCAGATGAGGACCCACGAGTGTAGAACTCCCTCATAATACTGTGCAAAGAGGTAATTAGCACACACACACACACACACACACACACACACACACACACACACCAACCTCACAGACATCCTCATATTTCCCCACAGCCAAACTGATATTGTGAGGGAGTGGAAAGCAGGTGGGCGATGTGCTTTCTGAATTACATTACCCACACCACCACATTCAGGGGCAGGGGAGGTGAGAGCCTGGCCGGTGAGAGTGGAGTGAGAGCGGTGGAAGGAGGAGGAGAAGGTGGAGAGGCAGTGGATGATGAGTGAAAGCGGTTGCACGGATCAACCACATCTACCACATGGGGTACCACACCCTCACAGCTCACTAACCACATATACCACAGGAGTACCACACCCTCACAGCTCACTAACCACATCTACCACTCGCTACGACCGTCTCAACCCCAAATATAGACCAACCACACAGACATATACACGCATTTCCAGCCTCTCTCCCGCAAACTCCCTCTTCCGCCTTCCTTCCATTCCTTCACTCACTCCTCCCCCCTACCCTCCCTCCTCTCCCTCCTCATCCACCAGGGTCCTCCCCGTCTCCCTCTCCCATCCAGCTCCCTTAAGAGGGGCGGCAGGGGGCCTCGCCCTCCCCTCACTCCCACCTCGAGACGTCTTATTTACATCACAATTTCCACAATCACCGCCATCACTCTCCCACACTCCCTGATACACCCCATCACCCACCACCCAGACCCCTGAGCTTCCCTCTCCCTCCCTCTCCCTGGGGCGCCTTCCTAGCAGTGGGGACGTCCTGCTAGTAAGGAAGAGATGGTGCTAGCAGGAAGGACGTCTTGATAGCGAGGAGAGGGGATGTCGGTGGTAGGTGGAGTGGGGTGAGGGGGATGGTGCTGACTGGGGAGGGGGGAAGAAAGGGGTGAAGGGGAGGGGGAAGGGGGGAATCTCGTAGCTTAGAGCTCTCGTGTGTGGAGCTCTACCCCAGTCTGGGGCTCTTCCCTGTAGCGTTGAGCTCTGTCTACAATGGTGTTGTATTTCTACAACTGTGGTGTTGTAGCGCCCCCTCACCTGGTTGTCTACTGTGACGGACCAAGAGGAAACTCGCTTGTCGTATGTAGCTGCGTCCTACGATACGTGGGGGGAGGGGGGTGAAATATCTTTTACGACGATATCCGCGGGTTCGGACACACACACACACACACACACACACACACACACACACACACACACACACACACACACACACACACACACACACACACACACACACGTCATCATTTCAGTGGTGGAGAGGACTGGATGTAAACATGTTGGTGGTGGCTGCTGCTGTGTGACTCAGCCCCTGCATTGGCAACACTCTCTGCCACGATGACAGAGAAGAGAGAGAGAGAGAGAGAGAGAGAGAGAGAGAGAGAGAGAGAGAGAGAGAGAGAGAGAGAGAGATTTAGACTAGAAGCGAGACGCTAATACTCACAGACAGAAAAATACACCTAGAAAAACAACACACACACAGACACAGACACACACACACACACACACACACACACACACACACACACAACCCCCCAGCTCACAGGAACAGATCTAAACATATCAAGGCCGTCTCCTTACCCCCCCCCAACCCACCCACCACCCCCGAGTGCTTTAAATACCATCAGCTGTGACTCAACCTTGTCCACAAACCTGGGCAACCCTCAACCTGTGACGCTTGCCTCCTTCCTGTTGTGTGTGTGTGTGTGTGTGTGTGTGTGTGTGTGCTTTGAAAAAAACCATCCTTACGATACTCAAAACACATTCTAATATATATATATATATATATATATATATATATATATATATATATATATATATATATATATATATATATATGCAACTTTCTACATTATCATAAAACAGATAATTTACAGCAAAACCAATCTTCTCTTCTGATATATCTGGTTTTACCAAGAGTTTTTCGAAAGACCTGCTTTCCTCATATACGAGACACCGAAGACTTCCCTGAAATCCGAAATTTGATACATAACTCCGTCCTGCCGGAATTTCGTAATATTTTCTCTTCTTGTGCCATATCTCCTGAACATGACCTTAATCTCCTCCTAGGTCAACCCGAGTATTATTGACCCTGCCTGATCAAAATTCTGATTTGCTTTCCGGCTAAGTAAACATCGGATGATCGAGGGAAATCGCTAGAAAAAAAATAAAGACACCTAATTTTTTTCCCCTTTTCTAAAACCTACAAAAAATAAGATCCGATTTGGTATTGATTTCACGCATCATCCCCCCCACCCCACACACACATCGATTCTAATTCCAGTTTATTTATATATATATATATATATATATATATATATATATATATATATATATATATATATATATATATATATATATTTATATGTATATATATGTATATATATATATATATATATATATATATATATATATATATATATATATATATATATATACATATATATATATATAAATATATATATATATATATATATATATATATATATATATATATATATATATATATATATATATATATATATATATAACCCAAAAATGGACACACACACGTTCGTTAGAAAGAGCACGATAGGCAAGACGCAAAAAAAGAAAACTCGTGACGCAATAAATAGATAAATAAATGAATAAAGTTTATAAAAATATCCCTCATTAGCCAGATGGTACTGCTCTCTCTCTCTCTCTCTCTCTCTCTCTCTCTCTCTCTCTCTCTCTCTCTCTCTCTCTCTCTCTCTCCTGGGGACATAAAGAGACTGCAATTCAATTAAAATTATCCCCAAAAGAAAATGTGAAAGCCCCCCCCCCCCCACACACACACAATACTCAAGCAATATTTCAGGGGATACGATACTGTTTTTAGAAAAATAAATATATATATTCTTGAAACAGAACAACGACTCGTATAATGGAAGATTTAGTGATTTGATTATAGAAGATATCAATCATGACTATATGAAATATAGTCATTTATTGAACTATAGAATAACGAGCGATTCTGGTCTGATAGCAAGCAACATGGAAACCGTTTTCTACAATAGCACGACAAAAATAGGGTATCTACAAATAAAACTGAGTACAGAGGTGGACTGGGCGTAATTACCTAATACTAATTACCTTTCAATTATCTACAGTACAGTACAGTTCATGATGCCCCGTCTCTTTTGAGTGAAATTACCTACATTGTACCACCTGGGGGAGGGGGTACTCATCTCTCGAACCTTTTTCAACTATCATACATCATCGTAAACTTCTTGCATGTTCTCCACATACACTGAATCCTAACTATTCCATTCCATTCCATTAACTCCCCATACAGCACTTTTTGTCTGTCCTTTTTTTTAAACGTGTAATCTCCTCTTGTTTTTCAGTCTACTAACACCCACGTCCCTTTCCCCTCCCTCTTGTTCGTATCCATCTCTTATCTTCCCAGTTACCTACATTGCACTCAAGACCAGATACAATGATAAGATATGGAAGGGGAGAGGAGAGGAGGAGATGATGTCGTGTTACATCATCTTCTTTGTGTATGTGTGTTTTTGTGTGTTTGTTTGTCAGCTTTAAGACGTCGTAAGAACAATGGAGCCAACTGCTTTAAAGACAGAGTCTCTTCGAGGACTACCCAATACCTTTAAATCACAGGTTGCCACACACCTGACCGACAGTAGTTACCGGTAAATAAGCTACACTTCATGAGCGAGTCACATGACCTCCACAGTAACCCGTTTTCTTTCCTAGATAACCGAGTCTCCTTGGCGAGTACACACCGACGTAGTATCAACATTACCATACTTTTTCATTCCATTTATACTTCCCTACAAAACTTCCGCGGCGGTATACCCTCCGGCATGGTAAATAAGGGGGGTGGGGGGTTCCTTTCATAGATATTCTTCTTTTTCTCCTAAGGGCCGAGATGTTGAGCCGGAGGGCGAGGTGGGTGTGGGGGGGACTTGCTCTCTACTTTGCAGTCTCCAGATGTGTTACGAACGTACGACGCTGCACGAGATGTTTCTTGAGCGCGCACGTACGTCGCAAGGAACCCGCCTCTCTCTCTCTCTCTCTCTCTCTCTCTCTCTCTCTCTCTCTCTCTCTCTCTCTCTCCCCTCCCCCAGGAACCACCGCAAGCTCGTAATTCTCCGGGTTCGCGCGGCTCCCTCCCCCCCAGAGAGTCGGCAAGGCTCCTCTGGCCCAACCCAGCCCGACAGCACCACCTGTATCGTGCTGGAGGTCTCGGGGTCTCGGGGTCTCGGGGTCAAAGCGGCGGCCTCAAGACACGAATGCAATTTAAATCCTGTCGCATCACTTCCGGAAGGATAGGGGGTTTAGGAGGGGGTTTAGGGGTGGGGGAGAGGAGGAGGAGGAGGGGGAGGTTGTGGGTGTGTGGGGGGAGGGCGGGAGAGAACCAACCCCCTTCAGAAGGGAGTAAGCTTCACAAGAGTCGACCATCCTGGCTGTGAGGAAGTGACTCTCTATATACGGTTAGGTTTGTGAGATTATGAGGTGAGGTGGCAAGTGAGGTTATGAGGTGAGGTGGCAAGCGAGGTTGTGAGGTAAGGTGGCAAGTTAGGTTATGAGGTGAGGTGCCAAGTGAGGTTATGAGGTGAGGTGACAAGTGAGCTTATGAGGTGTCATGAGGTGATGACGTGACACGTGTGAACACAGAGCATGACACGACATGACAGGTCCAGGTAGAGTAATGACCTGGGCCGGCCTCAGGTCTCGGACCAGGTCACACCGGGGGACCTAAGACCACGTGAGGGGCAGCGACAGGTCACACGGGTCAAGGGTCACACCTCATAGCCTGCCCGACGTATGAAACGGGTCACAAACACGAGTCAACGTGAGGACTCGACCCAGGTCACACCGGGACAGGTCAACCGCAGGTCACGCTCGGAACAAAGGCAAGAAAACATGGGCGCCACCCACCCACCCACCCACCCACACACCCTCCATTCCCCCCAGCGTCGTGACCTGTGTGCTGACGACTCCATCACAATTATGACGTGTTGGTGAGGAGGGAAGGGGGAAGGGGAAATGGGGGGAGGTATAGGCAGGAAGGGGCAGGAGACAGGGAGGGGATAGGCAGCCTGCTGGACACTGGCGCTGGGAATGGGGAACTCTGTGTGTGTGTGTGTGTGTGTGTGTGTGTAGGTCCCCCAGGGGAGGTCGGCTGCACCCCCAGGGGTCCTCCATGGCAGTCGAGCGTGAAGCTTCCTGCCCTCGTCCAATATTGTTCCTCTTTAAATTAAATATACATATTTTTTTTTCTCCCCCAACTCTTCTTTCCTTAAAGGGGAGAGAACCTGCTGAATCAGGGGAGCTCTCTCTCTCTCTCTCTCTCTCTCTCTCTCTCTCTCTCTCTCTCTCTCTCTCTCTCTCTCTCTCTCCCCATGGCGCCCCTCCCTCGCAGCTCAAGAGCACAACCCACACCCCCAGCTCCAGGTCAGTACCTCTCCATCCCCGGCTCATACGTTAGAGGATTCCTCATTCCTGGGAATCTGAAATCCTATCATTCCCACCCCATGCAAAACTCCCCCACTCCCCCACTCCTTCTCAGGACACTCCCCAAATGCCGGATCTCAAATCCTGCCATTCTAAAACAGATCCAATGCCAGAAAACCGTGCTCACACAACCACCTTCCCAAGCTCGACTCAAAAAAAAAAAAACATTCCCTCACCGCTCACTGTCGCCTCACGACTCAAAAGGAACTCACACGTCTTCCCAGCACACGTGAACCTCTTTGTCACTATCGCCCACACGACCTCACCCATCCCCTCATAACATCAACCCCCCCCCCCACCTCACTCCCACCTCACACTCCACCTCACGACTCCACTCCTCATCTGCCATGATTCCTGCAAACGTCGCACAGAGCCAAGCGTCAAATCCACAGCGTCACTGTGTGTATATGACCACCTTTCCCAAGTCCTGCGTGGAATACTCTCTGTTTTTTTGGGCCAGAAGGTCTACGCCTCGACCCTCAGCAACCCAGAAGCCACAGGAATGGACACAAAACCCAACATAAAACAAGTTAATGAAGATTTTTACGTTGTTTTTCCCGACACCAGACGCAAACAAGACGTAACTTTCCCCCTCCTCCTCGAGGGTGAGGGAGGGAGGGAGGGAGAGCGACGGCGGGAGAGGATATAATTGGCCATAACCTGAGTGGTGTTTGGCAGGGGATGGACGCATCCTCCTCCTCACCCTCCTCATCCACTGCCCTATCCGCTACGGGTACTCAGCCGACGGACAGTCTCCACTATCCGCCTATCCATGACACGAGCTGAGAACACACAATCCAGACTGGGTCAGCACGGGTCAGCACGCGCAGTCACACTGTATGGAGGGATCCGTCATACATTCTGCGTCCAACACAGACGCCTCCTCCTCCTCCTCCTCCTCCTCCGCCTTCTTCTTCTTCTTCTTCTTCCCCTTCTTCCCTTCTCTGCCTTCCATCCTTTTACCACAATCTCCATCACGTTCCTCCTATCTTTCCATCACCCTTCCTTCCTTCCTTCTACTTACAATTCCTTCACTTCCTATCACCTATTTCTATTTCCACCGCCCCACATCAACAACCCTCACTTGTCCTTCGTCTCCCTCCTCCTCCTCCTCCTCCTCCTCTCCTCCTCCTCCTCTTTCTTCTCTTCCTCATCTTCTTCTTCCTCATCTCCTCCTACTCTTCTTCCTCCTCTCTTTCTTCTCTTCCTCATCTTCTTCTTCCTCATCTCCTCCTCCACTCAGCGAGGTAGGCAAGTGAGGCAGACAGCTACCAGGGGGGTGGGTTGGTGGAGGAGGGGGACGAGCAACACCAGGACGAACCATCTCCCTTGATCAAAGGCACCTGGACCCGGCCGCCTGCGACAGCCTCCTCACCCGACACATGGAGGAGATGCAGGGGCGCCTCCGGCATCACCTCTCGCCCCGTGATCCTGGCACCAGCCGCACGCAGGGAACTTCTGGGCCTCCTGCAGGAGCGCCCGGCGCCCCTGTGTGTGTCGCTGAAGATGGCAGGCACCTTCGTTAATCATGTCAACCCCCCATTTCCCTCACCCTATATATATATATATATATATATATATATATATATATATATATATATATATATATATATATATATATATATTTTTATTATTTTTTTTATTATACTTTGTCGCTGTCTCCCGCGTTTGCGAGGGATATATATATATATATATATATATATATATATATATATATATATATATATATATAGATATAGATATATATATATATATATATATATATATATATATATATATATATATATATATATATATATATCTACGTCTGTTCGTCGTATATCAACTGACTGTTATATTTCTCTCTTGTGTCTCGCCGGATGATGTGATTATTACACGAAAGTGCACTTGGGAACTTACCGTGTTTCAGTTTCCCCCGTGGACTCATAGGAATACACGCACATATATACAGCTTTCCAAAATATCAATATCATTCTGATATGTATACGCGCTTCCAGCATCGAGCAATCAATCACACACACACACACACACACACACACACACACACACACACACACACATACTTGTCACATAAATACAAAATTATGCCTAAGCGTTTGAATAATCACTAAAACACCGTTGGGTAATCAATTATTCCTGGCGCCAAATGAAAGAGCATTCGGGAAATTAATGACACGAGGCGTTTATAATGATCATTACGACCCTACAGTATTGTTGGGCTGATGTCCAATGTTAACGTAGTGGCCTTTTTTTAAATGCTATTTTACACACAAACACAACACACACACACACACACACACACACACACACACACACACAATCCCCTACTACGGTTTAAACGCCCACTCCACATTTGGCGTGACAATAGGGCCACACCATCATGCATCATTACAAACGCTATCAACGCCATTATCATTCTCCCCCCCCCCCCCAAGCACTACTCCACGGCAGCCTCCCTCATCCCCCCCCCCCTCTCTCTCTCTCTCTCTCTCTCTCTCTCTCTCAGTAGACGGGTGGGGGGTGGGGGGGAAGTCACAAGTAAATCCATGACCTTCAAAAAAACACACACACAACACAGGCACGCGACAGGTAGCGACCTGCGGAGATAAATCCCGAGCACCGAAGTGACCAGGGCCAAGATCCTGGGCCTTGAACGGAGGAGGACCACCACCTCCTCCTCCAACGGGGTCGACCCCCAGGCTGACGCTCCTGACGAAGGAGGGAGGGAGGGAAGGGAAGACGCCCCTCATCTCACAGAGGGAAGGGCGTCTCCAAGCCGGACAACCCCCCTAGGGGGAGGGGGGGGGACTTACCCATGCTGAGAAATCCCCGACGGTACTTCGGTTTAGAAGTTGTGTGTGTGTGTGTGGAGGGGGGGGGGGGGTTATGGGGGGGAAGGGAGGGGGATTTTAAGTAATCGCCTGCCAAATCAGTGGGATTGACTGTAATCTCCGGGTCAAGGGGGATTAACGGAACAAGGACGATTTCTCTTTGGTTCTCAGGGGTCGAGTCGAAGGTAGGGGGAGGGGGGGGGCGGAGACTACTAGTGGGGACAAAGGGGTGGGGGGTGGGGGGTGGGGATGGGGGTGGGGATGGGGTGGGGATGGGGGTGGGGGAGGAGTTGTCTGGGAAGGGGATTTTCTCTTAAGGGAGTGAGGGGTAAGAAATGGGACAGCTGACACACCCTGTGTGTGTGTGTGTGTGTGTGTGTGTGTGTGTGTGTGTGTGTGTGTGTGAGAGAGAGAGAGAGAGAGAGAGAGAGAGAGAGAGAGAGAGAGAGAGAGAGAGAGAGAGAGAGAGAGAGAGAGGACTGAAGGGAGGGAAATACGAGAGACACGGGAGGGAGATGTTGTTTAGAGACGGTCAGGGAGAAAGGGAGAGATGTGGTAGAGGGAGAGAAGGAGGCGAAAATAAAAGAAAGGAAGGAGACAGAAGGGAAGGAGAAAACATATAAGAAACAAGAGGGAGAGAGATAATATAAAGGAGGAAGGGAGGACAGAAGAGAGAGGGAGGTGAAGAAAAAAAGGGAGATAGAGGACAAGGGACAATAACCAATATTCAATGAATAAGAATATTTCAAAACCATCCGAAGATCTGCCGGGAGGAGACGTCTGGTCCGGAACCTCGGGCGTAACGAAGGATGAAAGAACATGGGAAGAGGACGGCAACGTAATAATGGGCCAAGACGAACAACGAACCAAGAACCAGAAATAACAAGACAGAAGGAGGTCAAGTGGAGCAGCCAGTGAGGAAGGGAGAACGAGGCTCAACAAGCCAGGTCAAGAGGAGTAAACAGATCAGAAAATGAGACACGGGAACTAAAAATAAAGCGACTGAAGAAAAGACGAATAGAAAACGAACAACAACAACAACAACAACAACAACAACAACAATCCTGTCTTGAGGAGGAGGAGTTGTAAGTAGAGCAGGTCAAGGGTTGTGAGCGGCAGCCCGGAACCTGGAATACATGTTGCCAGACCTTCCAGACCAGGAGACCTTCCAGACCAGGAGACCTTCCAGGAGACCTTCCAGACCAGGAGACCTTCCAGGAGACCTTCCAGACCAGGAGACCTTCCAGGAGACCTTCCAGACCAGGAGGCCTCCCAGGAGACCTTCCAGACCAGGAGACCTTCCAGGAGACCTTCCAGGCCAAATAAGACCACACTCCAACAAGCAACCCTTCCCCCCAACACCTTCCTCCTGCCCTCTCACAAACAATACCCCCCTTTGTAATAGATACACACACACACACACACACACACACACACACACACACACACACACACACACATGTATAAATAAAAGATAGATAAAGAGAGAGACAAGCTGAAAACAGCGTATTTTAGCTTCCGCATGACTGTACCTTCACGTAAAACATATAACTCACCATAATCAACTGAAGAACAAGGAGAACAAATGTTCTACAGATGAGAAAGAGGAGAACTGTTGAAACTTAAACCCTATGGACAAACACATATTGTGTGGCATGACACACACACATGACACGTAAGGTATGACACACACACACACATGACACGCAAGGTATGACACACACACCTGACACACAGGGTATACCAAACAACTTTACAAGCAAGGTATGACAAACTACAACTTTAAAATTAAAGTATCACAACCTATAACTTTACAATCAAGGCGTGAAAAACAACCTTACATGTAAAATACGAAACACATCAACCTTTAAAACTCAGAACGAAACACCTGCTCACAAGGATGGCACAAATATATACAAAAAAAAAAAAAAAAGAAGCTAAAAACACCCACACGTCTCTTTTAAAAGTTAAGGCAACGAGAAAAAGAGAGAAAGAAGAAAACCCCACTCCAATTCTTTCTTTTCTTTCATGATTCGCGAAGAAAAGAAAGAAAGAAACACGTTGTCTCTCGCGGGAGTGTGTGGGGTGGGTGTGTGGGGATGCATGATGACACACGACATGTCGGGTTCTCTGGATAAACACGTCTCGTAAGACATTCCCAGGCATACGAGACGTTTGTCAACTTCTCGGTCCTCGAGAACAGAGCCAGCTCCACCTCCACCTCCCTCCACCTCCTCAAACTTCTCAAGTCATTTCCAGCGAATACGAACAAAAGAACATATCAGGATATCGCAAAAACACACTCTCTCTCTCTCTCTCTCTCTCTCTCTCTCTCTCTCTCTCTCTCTCTCTCTCTCTCTCTCTCTTATAATCACTCACACACACACACACACACACACACACACACACACACACACACATTCCCGGCCTCCGGACTTTTCTAAGAATTACCCGGAATTCATCAGAAGCAACGTCTCCTGTTGTTCCACGGAACACATTAATCCAGGCCGGTTATTACCGGCGTGCCACACACGCGCCACATATTGACAGCCGGGGGAGAGAGGCGGCTCTGGCTTGTACAATGCAAGGGAAGGAGGAGCAACTAGTGTGTGTGTGTGTGTGTGTGTGTGTGTGTGTGTGTGTGTGTGTGTGTGTGGGATAAGGGAGCGACGGAACGTATGTACACATACACACACACACACACACACACACACACACACACACACACACACAAACACGTTCACCATGAACATAGGATGGTTTGAGAAAACATATTTTCTCTCTCTCTCTCTCTCTCTCTCTCTCTCTCTCTCTCTCTCTCTCTCTCTCTCTCTCCGTCCCAGACGTGACGCCCCGCGCGCCGCGTCGCGTCGCAGAAAAGCTGACGACGCCGTCAATCGCGCGACAGATCGACGGAGGTGCACGTGTCTCATCAACACCCGCACGTCACGTCGCGCGCGCGGCGAGTGAGAGAGAGAGAGAGAGAGAGAGAGAGAGAGAGAGAGAGAGAGAGAGAGAGAGAGAGAGAGAGAGAGAGTCTTATCCATGACGGGAAAATTTACATGATACCCTTATATATATATATATATATATATATATATATATATATATATATATATATATATATATATATATATATATATATATCCCGCATTATAAAAGCAATTTGTTGTGTTTAATTTAAACGGCTCTGAGGGAGGGAGGGAGAGGTAATTACAATCCATTTTTACCTCCTGATTAATTATTCTCTGCTGAAACTGAACAAATATTACACAACCATTACAAGTAAAATTCTAAGCATATAAATTGCATATAAAAAAAATATATATATATATATATATATATATATATATATATATATATATATATATATATATTTCATACATATTCAGCATTTCCCGCGTTAGCGAGGTAGCGTTAACAACAGGGACTGAGCCTTGGAGGGAATATCCTCACTTGGCCCACTTCTTTGTGCCTTCTTTTGGAAAATTAAAAGACGTGCAGAGAGGATTTCCAGCCCCCCCCCCCCCCCCTTTTAGTCGCCTTCCACGACACGCAGGTATAAAAAAAAAAAAAAAAAGAGTCACTGTAAATGTAGTTCCAGTTTTCTGCTAGAGAAAACGGGAGCCAGGCTCGGCGCGCTGCACAGAACTACAGAAGTGCCCGAAGAAATTAGGTGAACAGATTTGCATTTATGAAATATTTATGACGTTTCAAAATTGATAATAAAATCTCATATCATTCATAAACAAAGATAACTCTATTTGAAATTATAATTTCATAAAATGTTTATGTAACTGTTCCGTTTTCATTAAGGAACAGAGACATCGAAGAGGATGATTTGCCGTCGTTACGAAACCTGTTTCGAATATCAGGCGAAACGTCGAACCCCCAGTTTCCGTTTTCTTTACGACACCGAACGTTTCTGTTGCGCGTTCAAAATAAATGAAACAATCATTTATCATTATGTAACCTGAAGTTCCCAAGGCTGCGCTCCGTACAGCAGCAGTGTTATGATGGCCCCTGTGATCCTACAATGCTTTTCGTCTACTGAGAATGACACCAAGGGTGTAGCGGCGTAACCACAAGCAGGCAGAGTCCGGTAACGCCAACCCAGGCAAGCAATACCGCAAGCAGCCTAACAAGGACTTGTAAGCGCAGTAGTTACCTAACCTCAACTCAATTTCTGGCGCCAAATAACTTTATAACTTCCACGTCAGATGATCTAGTTAGAGGCAAGAATGAGACAGTTAACCAAAGGAGAAATGTGGTTAGCATAGTGGTATAATTAGAGGTATAATTAGTGGTATAATTATTGGTATAATCAGTGGTATAATTAGTGGAATCATCAGTGGTGCAATTAGAGGTACAATCAATATTTCTATGCCAGGCCTAACGGCCAAACAAGGCATAGTTATGGATGAAACCATTTAAAGGAGGTTTCAAGGAAAGGTGTTGGCTATGTCAGGCAAACCTCAGAATTCAAACCTCCACCTGCGTGGAATTCAACCCCCCCCCCCCCCACCTGCTCGTGCCATCTGTCTCATGGGGATCTGTCATGACCCTACCACTCCACCCCATTCCACCCCACCATCATCCCATCCCCCCTTCACACCCCCCTTTCCATGACTCGATTCTGACACATTTCTTCTTCCTCTTTTTTAATTTCAAATTCTTGAGAACTCTCGACCGACCTCAAAATCAACCTCGGAGTTTAAACGATTAATCATCTCTGAAAAAAAAGGAAAAATACTACCACAGATGTTTGTCATCCCCCCTTCCCCTTAACACCCCCCCAATCCCCTTCCTCCTCCTTCCCATCCCCCCTCTCTCCATCCCCAATCCCCCCTCCCCCACGAGACGTCTTTATATAATCCCAAACAAACACGATTGTTTTCTGGGGCGAGACGCTCCTTCTTCCGTAAATATGCTGGCATCTGTCGCATGCACTCTCACTCACTCACTCCCTCCCTCTCACCAAGTTTGAAATGAGGGCAAGAAATCGGTGGTGGTGGTGGTGGGAGGGAAGGAGAGGAAGGGAGGGAGGGAAGGTGAGGGAGGGAGGCAGGATGGAGATGGCAATACGCGCCAAACCTCACCTCTGGGATATTAGGTCAAAGTTCGCCAATCTTGGCCTCGACCCGGGTCGTCCCTGGAGGTCGTCCTTGAATGAGTGGAGTCGACACGACGACCACGAGGTCGTGGTGGTCGTGCCGTCGTCCGCGAAGCTGTGGCAAGTCGTTATCTCTCCATTCAACGACATCTTCTCCTCACTATCCTCACATCTTTCCTCATACCTTCCTCATACCTCAAGAATTCCTCATTCCACATGTCATGGTCTCCTACCCTTGTCTCCTACCATCCACTTACATACTCCACCCATCCCATACCTCCCTTCCCACATCTCACCACCCCTCCCACATCTTACCAACCCTTCCACATCTCACCACCCCTTCCACATCTCACCACCCCTCCCACATCTTACCACCCCTTCCATATCTCCCTTCCCTCACCCTAGAACTCCCTCCTGTCTCATAACCCCATCTCCCTCACCACATAACACGCTCCTCCATCCCGTTAATGTCCACTACCCTCCCTCCCTCCATCACTTCAGTGTCCACCTTTTCCCCTCCCTTCACATCCCTTCATCAACTCCTCCACATCGTTCCACATCCCTCCCTGCCCCTCCCCCATCACTCCACTCCGCCTACATCTGCGAGAGAATTCATTTCTACATTCCTTTTCCCTGGGAGACAAGTGGACGTTCTTGCCGGCCCAGAATTATCCATTTTTCATCTCCCCGGAGACCAGAGACTTTTAATAACAAGAAGAAGAAGAAGAAGAAGAAAAAAAAAACTCATGATATTCAGCGATGAAGCACCAACTTGCTGCACAGACACCACCACCCGGGGGGGGGGGGGGGGGTCGAGGGAGGGGGGGTCGAGGGAGGGAGGAGGTGAGGGAGGAGGGGAATACATCCCTCACGAGAAAAAAAATACTTCTCACAACTTCAACTCACAGAGAGAGAGAGAGAGAGAGAGAGAGAGAGAGAGAGAGAGAGAGAGACGGGCCTTATCACGTCTCTCTCTCTCTCTCTCTCTCTCTCTCTCTCTCTCTCTCTCTCTCTCTCTCTAAGTCTCTTCGACCCTTTTCTTTTTCTACCTAGTCCCACAAACACATTAACCTTCCCATTCCATTAGGAAACCCTTCACCATTCGTCCAAGGTCCCCGGCCTGCCCAGATCGCCCAGACTACGCCTGCTTAATTCGACCAGGTCGCCCATTCATCCACACTGGTCTACCTACACTCCTTTCCGTTCGACCAAACGTCTCCTCCCTTCTACGTCCGAAACGCCGCCCCCCGCCCCCCTTACTGTGAGTTGGAAACACCTCCATCTCCTCCCCTTTCCCCCACCTTATTCCCCCCCCCCCTTGTTCATCGTTCCCTCCTCCACTACCCCCTCCCCCTCTCTCAACCCCCCCCCCACAAACACACAGTGGGACCCCCTCAACCATCAGGTCATTTGCTCCTATTGTCTCACGAATGGGGAAGGGGGAGAGGGGGGAAGGGGGGCCCCGCCTCCCTCCCCCCCCCCTTAGACCACTCAGGGGAGATTCCCCCCGCGGGAGGTCCCTGATTGCCCAGCAGGGCCTCCCCTGGCATTCCATTCGGCTCTAAACAACCCCTTACCCACCCACAAACCATCCCATACGACCCCGATCTCCTAAGGGCCAAAGTCCTATCGAAGAAACATGGAACCTCAGGCCATATTGCGGACTGACGGACGGCGTCTCTCTCTCTCTCTCTCTCTCTCTCTCTCTCTCTCTCTCTCTCTCTCTCTCTCTCTCTCTCTCTCAGCCAAGGAACACTATCCTCCCTCCTCCACTTCGTCTTGAAGGCTCCGGTCTGTACCTATTTACATTATCCTCCGATCTTGCATCAAACGACTATATATACATATATATATATATATATATATATATATATATATATATATATATATATATATATATAAATTTCCCGAAGACGTTCTCTTCCCGTGTAGGAATGGCTGGCTATCACTTCCTCATATTTCAGGGAAGAAATTTTTCTTCTTCTTTTATTTTCGAGAACTGTCGACTGATTCCCAGCTGGACATGAAGTTCATGAATTGTGACACATCGAAGTGAAAACTAGTTTGGAACCAATGGATGTGCTGACTCATGCCCCTCCCTCCCTCCCTCCCTCCCTCCACTCCCTCCTTCTTCTCAAACCCAAACTTTCAAAGGAAAACTTTCCCGAGAGATAATATTTTCTTTCTCCCTTCTTTTTTTTTTTTCTTTCAATAACTGATCTTATTTTTCACGGTTGAAACTGTGTCCAGATCTCATGCCGTTCCTGCGCATGGGCATGGCGGCGGCGGTAAGGTTAGGTTATCATCTCTTGACCTTAGACGTGTCATACCGGAACGTGACGTGTCTTAACCCTCCAGCTCACGGATTCCCTTCCTATAAGAGAATTATATTTCTTCCTTCCCCCTCATGATCATGACACATGATCCACACAACACGCACGATAACTTCGCTACGAACATAACCTAACACCCCCCCCCCCCCCCCCGTGGACGTGGTAACAACAAACCCCCCCCTAACCCCCCCAACACAACCCCCCCCAACCACACGTACGTACATGGCAAGCAAGATGCCATGAAATAAGATGGTGTGATTCTGAGAGGAGGGGGGGGGGGGGGGGGGGGGGGGGGGGGGGGAGGGGGAGGGGAGGGGTCGGCGGGGGCGCAGAGAGTTGGGATTGAGGGTAGCCCACATAACGCGAGGGGCATCAGGTACCCGAGACACGGTGGCTCCTTCTAAACTACTTGATTTAAAATTCATGAGAAACACACAATAGTAAGAAGGAGGGGGTGGGGGAGGGGAGGCGGCGGACGCTAGGGAGAGAGAGAGAGAGAGAGAGAGAGAGAGAGAGAGAGAGAGAGAGAGAGAGAGAGAGAGAGGGGGGGGTGTGAAAGAGGGAAGGTGATTGGTCATGAGAGAGAGGGGGGAGGGGGTGCACGGCTTGGAAGAAAAGGGGAAAGAGATTAGAGATGGATACAGAGAGATGCAAGAGGACTGGGGAGAGATAGTAATCGAAAGAAAATGGGGGAAGGAACAAAGAAACAGAACAGGAGAACAGGAACGGAAGGAAGGAACAAGGGAACAGAACAGGAGAACGGGAACGGAAGAAAGGAAGGAACAGGGGAACAGAACAGGAGAACGGGAGGCAGGATGTGTGGGGTGAGCGAGAACATGAATACGGAATGTGGGTTGAGGCCACTGACCACACTCCTGTATCAACATTACGAACTAACGCCGTAAAAAAACAAGACTTTGGAGAAGTGGTACGTGAGAGTGGGCACCCACAAGCGATAGTGGAGTCAACTGGACCACATCCCCCGGTTACACAACTGGACCACAACCCCCGGTCACAGAACTGGACCACAACCCCCGGTCACAGAACTGGACCACAACCCCCGGTCATACAACTGGACCACAACCCCCGTCACACAACTGGACCACAACCCCCGGTCACACAACTGGACCACAACCCCCGGTCACACAACTGGACCACAACCCCCGGTCACACAACCTTATCACACAACCACATGAAGTACTCACTGATACGCACCTAACCTAACCTAACCTAACCTAACCTAACCACTCTCAACAACTTACAACGTACGTAAAACAATTACATACACCGACGTGCATGTAAGATACACCTGTACTCAATATATATATATATATATATATATATATATATATATATATATGTCCTGTAGAAACACAGACAAACACAGAACAACCCATACAATCAACAGAAGCCTACCATAAAATACAAAATAAATAACACCATTTCCCGCCCATAACAGACAATTTGTATCACCATATATTACAATAGTCACAGCAATATTACACACGTGTGAACCAAGATGCTTTTGATACGTCAGATCAAATAAAAACCCTCCCCCTAAAAAAAAAATATACGTATAAAAATCAACTCAAACATAACTAAAACCGTAAATGTTTATGGTGTATATATATACATATAT
>NC_092269.1:2357340-2374840 GCF_036320965.1 Panulirus ornatus
ACACGAGAAAAATGTCTACACCAAAAATAGAAATTAAAATCGTTAAAATTCATATGTGTCGATCAACATTGATCGTATGTTTATATGTTAAGACTGAGCGAAAAAACTATCATCTCTTATATATATATATATATATATATATATATATATATATATATATATATATATATATTCTTTCTTTCAAACTATTCGCCATCTCCCGCATTAGCGAGGTAGCGTTAAGAACAGAGAACTGGGCCTTTGAGGGAATATCCTCACCTGGCCCCCTTCTCTGTTCCTTCTTTTGGAAAATTAAAAAAAAAATAATGAGAGGGGAGGATTTCCAGCCCGCCGCTCCCTCCCCTTTTAGTCGCCTTCTACGACACGCAGGGAATACGTGTGAAGTATTCTTTCTCCCCTATCCCCAGGGATAATATATATATATATATATATATATATATATATATATATATATATATATATATATATATATATATATATATATATATATATTCAGGCGCTTTATTAATAATTTCACATGCGTCACGGGCCATTAATTACCTACGTTTATCCACCCAGATATTACCACACACACACACACACACACACACACACAGAAAACGAAGTTCCCAGGGGAGCGATGACTATTACATATCTACGGCGGAAACTTATATAAGATAAAATGACAGAACAAAATAGAACCCCAACTGACATCTTTATCATTCTATATAAAAATCACCTTCGGAAATAAGCCAGCAGGATCCTTGGTCTAGAACATGACACCATATTTGAATATCTGACCACGGCGACATTTCCAAACAAACATGTGTTCGAACCTCACCCCCGCCGGCCCGAGCCTCCCCCCGCCCCGCCCCGCCCCCTTGGGACGAGAAGGAACCCTGACCTCTGACCCTTGCCACCGGCGCCCCTCAAGGGTCACCACCACACCTGAGTGCCACAGCAAGGTCGTCGCACCGGACGTGACTCCTCCTCCTCCAACCCAACACCTCCAACACCTCCAACACTCGAGAGATCGATCGCTGTGGTTGCCAGCTCACAGCTTGGGTGGGGGGAGGGGGGTCGCGCCTCCCCCACCCACCCCCAGCCCCCGGGGGGAGGGGGAGAGGGAGCGCCCCAGCTGCTGCCATTGGACACTGAGGCAACCTAGGATTAATGGGGGGGTGAAGAGGGAGGAGGGGGGGGGGCCCTCTCACACAACCCTGCAAAACAGCTCGGGTCTGGCGTGACCCTGGACAAGCAAGCAACTGGCTGACTGCTTGCTTGTGAGGGGGGGGGGGGGGGCCCACCTATACATATGTCAACTACACACACACACACACACACACACACACACACACACACACACACCTGATGCCTGTACAAGAGACACACACAACAGGGAGACGGCAGTAATCACCCCCACATTCATTTTCTATCACCTTGTGGTTTCCTAACAGCTCCGAAGCCTTGTCGCAAGACGGGTACAGAACCTGTGCTGACACGAGCCTTCGTCAGCTACAGCACAGCTGACAACACACACACACACACACACACACACACACACACACACACAGTGTTAACCCGGGGGAAATAACACTGTGTGTTGTGGCTTATGGTGCAAAGTTCCCCGGGGGTGGAACACAAGAACACAAGAACACAAGAACACAAGAGAACACCAGATCAGAACACAAGAGACCACCAGATCAGAACACAAGAGAACACCAGATCAGAACACATGAGAACACCAGATCAGAACACAAGAGAACACCAGATCAGAACACAAGAGACCACCAGATCAGAACACAAGAGAACACCAGATCAGAACACAAGAGACCACCAGATCAGAACACAAGAGAACACCAGATCAGAACACAAGAGACCACCAGATCAGAACACAAGAGAACACCAGATCAGAACACAAGAGAACACCAGATCAGAACACGAGTTATGATAAAAGAGCAATACACAAGGAAAGGAAAAAAAAATACAGGACTGAAAGCAAATAAATAAACGCACATGAATGAATAATGATAACTTAATAAAGTCTTTTATCAAACTTACTACGTCCTTGTGTGTGTGTCTGCTGGGCGGCTGGACCGTGAACTTACCTAGAAGAGAATCAGAGAGAAAATGTTAATAAAGTCAATCTGGTATGCAAATGAGTGTGTGTGTGTGTGTGTGTGTGTGTGTGTGTGTGTGTGTGTGTGTGTGTGTGTGATCAAATAAGATTAATTAACGGTAAACTAATCCTGCACTGTAGCTGCTGGCAAATCACGGGATACGAACCCTGGCTGCTGGAGAGGGCCACGATAACGACCCCTGGGTCATGACGGTCTAACCCTTGACCTGACCCTTGAGGTTAGGGTCAAGGATAGCACGCCCAAGGGTCGTACCGTCGTGCTCAGGGGGTCGTACCGTCGTGTTCAGGGGTCGTACCGTCGTGTTCAGGGGGTCGTACCGTCGTGTTCAGGGGGTCGTACCGTCGTGTTCAGGGGTCGTACCGTCGTGTTCAGGGGTCGTACCGTCGTGTTCAGGGGGTCGTACCGTCGTGTTTAAGGATACAGGGGAAGCATGAATGCTAATTTCATAGGATAAAGACACATAAGTTAGAAAATGATATCATAAAAACATCTGGTAATAATAATTTAGAAAACGTGGAGCGGAGTGGAACGAGAATGGAGCGAGAGGATCATGTGGGTGTGTACGCGAACGAAATACGCCATCAATCGTGCGTTGTACAGGTGCAATTCGAGCGTAAGTACTGGAAGCGTGAGTGATTTTACTCAAGCCTCATTTAATGCGTACTTCACCTTTACGCAAATGCGTAATCAAACTGGCGTATCAGGAAACGAATATTCTACACAAAAGCTTCACTAACGCGTGGCTGAACTTGGTCAACACATCCCAGCGAGTGTGTCAGTGGGGGTGCCGGCGAGTGTGTCAGTGGGGGTTCCCAGCGAGTGTCAGTGGGGGTCACAGCGAGTGTCAGTGGGGGTGCCGGCGAGTGTGTCAGTGGTGGGTCCCAGTGAGTGTGTCAGTGGGGGTTCCAGCGAGTGTGTCAGTGGGGGTCACAGCGAGTGTGTCAGTGGGGGGTCCCAGCGAGTGTGTCAGTGGGGGTCACAGCGAGTGTCAGTGGGGGTGCCGGCGAGTGTGTCAGTGGTGGGTCCCAGTGAGTGTGTCAGTGGGGGTCCCAGCGAGTGTGTCAGTGGGGGTTCCCAGCGAGTGTGTCAGTGGGGGTCACAGCGAGTGTCAGTGGGGGTGCCGGCGAGTGTGTCAGTGGTGGGTCCCAGTGAGTGTGTCAGTGGGGGTTCCAGCGAGTGTGTCAGTGGGGGTCACAGCGAGTGTGTCAGTGGGGGTCCCAGCGAGTGTGTCAGTGGGGGTCCCAGCGAGTGTGTCAGTGGGGGTCCCAGCGAGTGTGTCAGTGGGGGTGCCAGCGAGTGTGTCAGTGGTGGGTCCCAGTGAGTGTGTCAGTGGGGGTCCCAGCGAGTGTGTCAGTGGGGTCCCATCCCAGCGAGTGTGTCAGTGGGGGTCCCAGCGAGTGTGTCAGTGGGGGTTCCCAGCGAGTGTGTCAGTGGGGGTCCCAGCGAGTGTCAGTGGGGGTTCCCAGCGAGTGTGTCAGTGGGTGCCAGCGAGTGTGTCAGTGGGGGTCCCAGCGAGTGTGTCAGTGGGTGCCAGCGAGTGTGTCGGTGGGGGTGCCAGCTAGTGTGTCAGTGGTGGGTCCCAGTGAGTGTGTCAGTGGGGGTTCCAGCGAGTGTGTCAGTGGGGGTCCCAGCGAGTGTGTCAGTGGGGGTCCCAGCGAGTGTGTCAGTGGGGGTCCCAGCGAATGTGTTAGTGGGGGTCCCAGCGAGTGTGTCAGTGGGGGATCCCACTAATTGTATCCCAAGGGAAGGTGTCCCACTGTCTCCGGGATACTATTAATTTTGCCGTCTGCCTCTCCTGGGTGGCAGTGAAACCTCTTCTCGTTTTCTCTACCCACCAACCCCACCACCACCACCCTAGCGTGGCCAGAGGAAAACGTCTTGGAAGGGTAAGTAATTAGAGTTTAATTGTTCCACTGACGCTCAACCACCCACTCGTCTTATCCACCACAACACAACAGCTCGTGTCTTCAATACACTTCAGAAAATTTAAACTAATTTTAACCACAAAAAAAAAAAATCATACATAACAAAAACATGAGTTATTCTAGAGCTGACAAATTGACAAATATAAATTCTGGTTTCTTAAGAAACTGTGTTTCCAAGTTGTTCTAGAAAACAAATTGGTCCTGTTGTGTCTCTCTGTATATAACAAACTCGTAAGACATTATGTAAGAAAACCCAAGACAATTATAGTTATGGTAGAACTACAACTATACATCCCATACAACACACACAACACACACAACACAACACAACACTCCTACATAAAATGTCAAGTGATCAAAATTTACATAAAAATCCTAAAAAAATTACTAAATTTACTGATTACTTTTTACAACTCATTCGATCATGTTCCATAACAAAGTCTACAAACTTTAAATCATTACTTTTGCCACAGTATCTTAAAAATTTTCCTATATATAATAAATCAATTATTCCAACAACACACAAAATCTCCCTTCGAGATCATAACCCATAAATAATGTATTCTTTCTAAATTAATACAAACGTTTGTGTTGACACTTCTATACGGAGGCCCTACTTATGACGCAAGTCTTAATGACCCGTCACGTCGAGATGATTAACAGATTAAACACCTTCTTCCGCCTCCTTTTAATCATGTGTGTCGCTAATGAGAGACGAGGGGATCCGGGAATTAAGCTAATGTTCCCTATACACATAACAGAGTAAATGAGAGAGTTACCGCGCGAACATACACAGAATTCTCATTTTCTGAGATACACTTGGCTGAAGGAAGAAAACGGGCGAGTATATTTGAGGGGAAACTCACTTGAAGGGAAGGAAACTCCGATGGTCAATATGTGTTGAACATCAGAACTTTCATATGTTTCGTTTAACGCATTTTAACGAATACGGCACTGAAATTCAACTAGACGAACTTATCAATTTCTGAAATTACTCTCTCTCTCTCTCTCTCTCTCTCTCTCTCTCTCTCTCTCTCTCTCTCTCTCTCTCTCCACACACCCCTGATTACCCCAAGGTTACAGGTACAGAAAGATTCTTACATGTATGAGGGGGTGGGGGAGGGTGTCATTAAAGTGACCTAGATAAATTATAAGGGAGTTTAAAAAGATAGAAATAAAAAGAGAAAATAGATATCAAATATCGTATTTGTGGTTCATGGTGTCTATATACCGACCATGCGAGGTGACCTAACATTAGAACTACCCAGGATCACATTACACACATGGATTAGGGATTACAGGAAAGTGCCAGGGAGGAGGGATTACGTATGTAATCGCCAGGGATTAAGGATTAGCACACCTTTGTCCCCAGGTCAACAACACGACACATTTTCACACGACGACAATACTACGGGTAAAACGGTTTTCCTGGTTGTATAACAAGACACCATCAACAACCACCATCACAACCACAATCACCACAACCTTATCCCTACCAGCTACCCACTACAACTACCCCCCCTCCCCCTCCCCTTCCCCTCATACCTCCCTACCACCCGTTGTTTACGACCAAGAATGCCCACTCCAGCCTTCCTCCTCATCTTTACTGATCATGAAAATGAAAAAAAAACACCATGAGGAGGGCCGTGTTGAGGGGGGGGGGCCTCCTTCTTCTTCCCCCTCCTCCTTCTTCTTCTTCCCCTCCTCCTCCTTCTTCTTCCTCCTCCTCCTCCTTCTTCTTCTTCTCTCTCCTTCTTCTTCTTCTCTCTCCTTCTTCTTCTTCTCTCTCCTTCTTCTTCTTCCTCCTCCTCCTTCTTCTTCCTCCTCCTCCTTCTTCTTCTTCCTCCTCCTCCTTCTTCCTCCTCCTCCTCCTTCTTCTTCTTCCTCCTCCTCCTCCTCCTTCTTCTTCTTCCTCCTCCTCCTTCTTCTTCCTCCTCCTCCTTCTTCTTCTTCCTCCTCCTCCTTCTTCTTCCTCCTCCTCCTTCTTCTTCTTCCTCCTCCTCCTTCTTCTTCTTCCCCTCCTCCTCCTTCTTCTTCCTCCTCCCCCTTCTTCTTCTTCCTCCTCCTCCTCCTCCTTCTTCTTCTTCTTCTTCCTCCTCCTCCTTCTTCTTCCTCCTCCTCCTTCTTCTTCCTCCTCCTCCTTCTTCTTCTTCCTCCTCCTCCTTCTTCTTCTTCCCCTCCTCCTCCTTCTTCTTCCTCCTCCTCCTCCTTCTTCCCCCTCCTCCTTCTTATTCTTCCCCTCCTCCTCCTTCTTCTTCCACCTCCTCCTCCTCCTTCTTCTTCCCCCTCCTCCTCCTCCTCCTCCTTCTTCCCCCTCCCCCTCCTTCTCCTTCCCCCTCCTTCTTCTTCTTCCCCCTCCCCCTCCTTCTTCTTCCTCCTCCTCCTTCTTCTTCCCCTCCTCCTTTATTACTACCATATCCGTAAGGAAGTGTAGTGTATCAAAAAGTCTTCAGTGAACCGGGACATGACGCCTCTTAGACCCCCAAAACTGAAAAGAACGATTCAAATATACACTTCCGGTTGTAGAAAACACTCATAACGACCCCCCTTCCCCTCCCCCCTCCCTCAAATAACTACCCCCCCCCCCTCCCAACATCACGACCCTCTCCTCCTCTGCCCCACACAACGACCCCCCCTCCTCCCTCCTCTCCCTACATAACGACCTCCCCCCCCCCCCCCCCCCGCCTCCTCCTCTACCCACACAACAAGATGGCCAGATTTAAATATCAAAAGCTGCTGAGTGGGTCTACCGACTCTCGTTTTCTGCGAGAAGTAGTTTGTATGTTAAATTTTTTTTCAATGTCTCAAGTATTCTTTTTCTTCTGTTCTGATCCTTTGGTGATGACGGATGTATACACAATCCTTTTCTATACATATTGTAATTTCAAAGTTCTTCAAGGGTGAACTTTGGCTTTAACTGTCCACAAAGAACTGTTCTATTTATAAACTTTCATTCCTTGAGCACGACGGTACGACCCTTGAGCACGACGGTACGACCCTTGAGCAAGACGGTACGACCCTTGAACAAGGTACGACTCTTGAGCACGACGGTACGACGCTTGAGCACGACGGTACGACCCTTGAGCACGACGGTACGACCCTTGAGCACGACGGTACGACCCTTGAGCACGACGGTACGACCCCTGAGCACGACCCATGGTTATGATGATCTAAGCCTTTCTAAAAACTTGTCCCTTTAAAGATTAGGCCAAAGGTCAGACAAGGGTCGTACCGTTAGTGCTCATGGGTCGTACCGTCGTACCCTAGGCCCTGTACCGTCGCTGTACCGTTGTGTTCAAGGGCCATTAAGCCACCAAGAACGTCTTTTTTTTTCCACAACAGAAAAAAAAAATTAATTTTCTTACCCACCAACTCAAATTCTCAGACCCATTTTTTCTTATCTTCCTCCCCCTCCCCCACCCCCTACTAAACGACTTCCTTATCTCCTGCGGAGATGATAACAATCCAGAGAATTCTTCTTATCTTGAGAACAAGGGGGTAAGAGTCGGCGTAATGCTAATTTACGATGCGTATGGTGGCGTATATCGAGGGGAGAGAAATTACTGTCGAGGCGTATTTTGTAAAGGAAAATATCCATCTGTATAGTGTATGTGAGGTATGATATTGTGGTGTGTGTGTGTGTGTGTGTGTGTGTGTGTGTGTGTGTGTATGTGTGTGTATTTCGAAGTATGGGAGGGAGTGGGGGTGATGAGAGAGGGGAGGGGTTAAAGATTACATACAGTGTTGTATGATGTGTATAGATAAGTATTATAGGGGAGATAAGTGTGTATATAGTGTGTATGATGCAGAGCTTCACTGAATTAAAGGCCAAGTTATCTACGAAACCTCTGTTTAACACCGTACGATCTTGGGTGGATACGGAGCAAGAGAGGAAGTAACACCATAGTCTCCCCTGCAACCGCGACGAGAGAGAACGGTAAAGACTCGTTTTCTTTGTTAATACTTCAAAGAAAACGTTTCTCTATTGTGAAAATAACATGCGTAACTTTTAAAAATCAACTGTCTTCCCTTCATTCCATACTTGCACAACCATAAGGCACAAGTTGTTATTACCTAACACAACTAAACCGAACCTTACGTACAGGTTCTTCCTCGTGAACAACCCATTTTCGGTACAATCGTTATGGCTCGTTAACCACAACTCCACCACAGTCGTACCTCGTTAACCACAACTGCACCACAGTCGTACCTCGTTAACCACAACTCCACCACAGTCGTACCTCGTTAACCATAACTCCACCACAGTCGTACCTCGTTAACAAGAACTCCACCACAGTCGTACCTCGTTAACCACAACTTGCGTCTCCCCTGACTCACCCCCCCCCCCTCCCCCAGACACCAGTAATAAAGAGATAAATCCTACGTAACGAGCAGGATTTACGACCCTAATCCCTACATTAATCCACCACTGCCTTCCACACTCACCCTCTTCCTTCACCCTAACTCCCTCTCTATATAGTCTAACTTCCCATCTATATAGTCTATCATATCTCTAACTCTCCTTCTATAAAGTCTATCACATAACTAGCTCTCCTTCCATCTATATAGTCTATCACACCTCTAACTATCCTTCTATATAGTCCATCACACCTCTAATTAACGTTCTATATAGTCCATCACACCTCTAATCATCCTTCTATATAATCCATTACATCTCTAACTCTCCCATCTCTCACGTGCCTCTCACCACCCTTCCCTCCATCTCCTACATCCCTCTCACTACCTCTCCCTCTATCTTTCTCACATTCCTCTCACAGAAAAAAGATCTCCCACACCATAAACCCTCTTCTTTACAATCTTCTCCCTCCCCTCCATACCCCTCACTTTCTCCTTCTTCCTCACCTCCCATCTACGCATCTCCATCACTTCCCTCTCCCCTCACCCCCCTACACCATCCCCCTATTTGCCACCCCCTCCCACTGGAAGGCCTAACAACTCTAAAAGAGGTAGCGATTGTTTGCGATTGGGATCTGGGCCACGGATTGGGTCAACCAGCGGGCCTCTGGCGTTTGCGATTAGGATCAAACTGGCTCCAGACCTGTGATTGGGAAACGCGTGCAACAAAATGTCTTCGAATGTATATATATACAAGCGACGCACGATCGTGCAAACGTTCGTATATTAACCCTTCTATGACGACGGTACGACCCCTAGAGCACGACGGTACGACCCCTAGAGCACGACGGTACGACCCCTTGAGCACGACGGTACGACCCCTTGAGCACGACGACACGACCCTTGAACACGACGGTACGACCCTTGACCACGACAGTACGACCCATTGACCACGACGGTACGACCCTTGACCACGACGGTACGACCCCTGAACACAACGGCACGACCCTTGACCACGACGGTACGACTCTTGAGCACGACGGTACGACCCTTGAGCACGACGGCACGACTCCTTGAGCACGACGGTACGACCCCTTGACCACGACGGTACGACCCTTTGACCACGACGGCACGACCCCTTGACCACGACGGCACGACCCTTTGAGCAAATTACAACACATTAGCTTGGGCGAGGAGTGGCGACGCGCGAAGGCCAACATAAAATTTCTTTTACAACGCCGTAAAAATAAAAATGGACGGACACCAACACCACTGAAGTGGCACTACACACGTCTGTCTCGAACTGCCTTACTTACAACACCAGTCGTGGGGGGGGGGGGGGGGGGGAGTTATCTTCCCCTCCCGAAAGCATTATAGGAAGAACTGCACACGAAGATGAAAGAAAAAAAGAAGAAGAAATGTCGCTTTTGTTCTTCTAAGTAACTTTAAAACACATACAAGTCACAAGAGAGAGTATTCCAATGTTCATTTTTAAAACATCTATGAGAGGAGTTTTATTGTACAATCACCCAAGTCGTTAAAGTGATACGTGATCAAGGAGCCTTTTCTGTTATCTTATCAACAGTCCGGAACCACTTTATAACGGCGAGGGGGGGGGGGGTAGAAGGAGGGGGGGAGGGGGTAGAAGGAGGGGGGGAGGGGGTAGAAGGAGGGGGGGAGGGGGTAGAAGGAGGGGGGGAGGGGGTAGAAGGAGGGAGGGGGGTGTCTCTGTCAAGGGACGTTTCTCCATAGTTTCAAAGACTGCGAAGCTGCCTATGTCCGTGTGACATTTCGAAGCCTTACAATGGAGAGAGGAGGAGGAGGAGGAAGAGGAGGAGAAGGAGGAGGAGGAGGAGGAGGAGGAGGAGGAGGAGGAGGAAGAGGCATTTGTAGGGGGGTTGGGGGTATAGATGGCTAGGGAGGAACACTGGTCTTGTTTTCTTTCATCATATCCTACAACACTCCATTGACAGTGGTCTACCCCCACCCCACATTCAGCCTGGCCCAGTCGTCGGCAGCTTTACACATTGTCGGTCAGGACGAGTTTACAACGGCGTCTCCACTGTGGTATGCAAATGAGCCAGACATACTAGGCCTTTCTTCTGTCTGTCTGTCTGTCTGTGTCCCCCCTCCCCCCATCTTTCTGGTTAACTGTTCGGTCTCGGTTTTATGGTTGATGGGTAGGGAGGAGGGCTGAGCCTTCTACTTGAATATCTTCGTCTCCATCTATAGTAGTGGGTGAGGGAGGAGGACAGAGCCTTCTACTTGAATATCTTCGTCTCCATCTATAGTAGTGGGTGAGGGAGGAGGACAGAGCCTTCTACTTGACTATCTTCGTCTCCATCTATAGTAGTGGGTGAGGGAGGAGGACAGAGCCTTCTACTTGTATATCTTCGTCTCCATCTATAGTAGTGGGTGAGGGAGGAGGACAGAGCCTTCTACTTGAATATCTTCGTCTCCATCTATAGTAGTGGGTGAGGGAGGAGGACAGAGCCTTCTACTTGTATATCTTCGTCTCCATCTATGGAGTGATGGTTAGGGGAGGAATCTTCTGCTTCACCACAGCCACCATCTATGTAACTAAGGACCTCCCCACACTCCTACAGCAGGATGACCTCGCCAGAGAGCGTCAGTCAAGTCTTCCACAACCTTGTGTTTCCCATGTCATCTTCGTCATCTTTCTCCTCGTGATGTTGTCTGATGAGTGAGTTCTGTCTGTGTGTCTTTCCTGTACTGTGTCTGTCTCCTTCTGCTTGCCAGGGGGGAGAAGGGAGGGAGGAAAAGGGAGACAGAAGGAAGGAGGGAGGGAGGGAGGAAGGGGGGTTACCAAAAGGTGACCTTAAAATTTCAGAACTTCCGAAAACATTATGATAAAGGGCGATAAAGGTTGCTAGAGTGTGGTAAAGGTGAACCAAAGATATACTGGACCCACTGTTCTCTGGGGAGCTGCTGTGGTATATGTGGCAAATGAAAGCTTAGGAGGGTCAGCTGTGGTAGACGAGCTGTGACAGAGCTCATGTAAGGGGTGTGGAGGGGGAAAGCTGTGGTTTGAACGACTGTGGTAGCTGAGGTTGAGGAGAACTTAAGAGACTATACTGTGGTACAAGGACTGTGGTACCTGCTGTTGGGGAAAAGCTAGAGACGTTTGATGTGGTACAAAATGAGCTTTGACAGCTACTGTGGCAAAGCTATGATGATATCAGGGAAGGACGTTCCCACAATCTGAGAAGAGAAAGCTAAACTGTGGAGATGAAAATACGGTGAAGCAAAACAGACCAGAATGATGAACAAACCGAGAAAACATATGGACCACAGAATGGAAAGAGAAAGCCACTGAGAGAGAGAGAGAGAGAGAGAGAGAGAGAGAGAGAGAGAGAGAGAGAGAGAGAGAGAGAGAGAGAGAGAGAGAGAGAACTTCAAAGCGACGGGCGAAGCCAAACATAAGACCAACTCTGTTATGGGAGAACGAGTGAACAAAAAAAAAAAATACACATTTAAGTGTTGTGAAGTTATTTACTGAGAGCAAGGACAAAAGACAGGGGTGAGGGGGGGGGAGGGAAGGAAGGGGTAGAGACGGAAGGTAAAAGAGGGGAGGAGGAGGGCGGAGGAGGGGGGGGAGTGAGTCAACCCCCCCCCCCCAACATGGTATAAGACTGGTCTGTTTGCCCAGCACAGGGAACTGGTCGACGGGACGATGCACTATTAAGAACGAGAGTCAATAAAGAGGGCTCGGGGAGGAGAGAGAGAGAGAGAGAGAGAGAGAGAGAGAGAGAGAGAGAGAGAGAGAGAGAGAGAGAGAGAGAGAGAGGATAGGTGTCAACAAGGGGAGCTAAGGCTCTCCCTGAAAGAGGGTGGGGGGGGGCGCTGGGGGTGGGGGTTGGGTTTTGCTTGGGGGTTCCCTCCCTTCATCACGCCTCAGACCCAGGGTGACCTACCCACCCCACAGTAGGGGGTGGGGGGGGGGTAGTATGAGGTCATGAGGTGTCTACAGTCATGAGGGGGGGGTAGGGAAGGGGACACACGAAGCACTCCCCTCACTCTCCGGTACTCACATCACCCTCATTATGAGGCAGACTATGTGTTTACATGGACGAGGGGAGCGGACCTCCCTCCCTCTCTCTCCCCACCTGTACCTACAACATATGGGTATGTCTCAGTAATGATGTCAGACGGTGGGGAGGATACAGGGGTGCTGGTGGTGCTGGTGGGGAGACACACGGTGGGACATGTGGTGTGGTGGGGAGATAATGTAAAGTACATGAAGGGTTAGAGGGGAGTGAATATCTTTTGTGGAGGATTTTGGAGGCTGTGTTAGCCTTGTAGGATGTTAATAACTACACAGGAAGTGGGAATGATGATGTGGAAAGGTCTATAGCACGTCATGAATGTGGAGGATGTGGTGTAGCTCCACTACACTCCACCATGATCCACGTAATCCACGTCCACAACACAGGCTGGTCCACTTGGGAGCCAGGCCCATTCTCCACACTCCACATTAAACTGTACAGTTAACACAGACACATCTCTAACACGACATGCTATAGATAGATAGACAGACAGACAGATAGATAGATAGATAGATACAGACAGAGAGATAGACAGACAAATAGACAGACAGACGGACGACAGACACAGACAGACAGACAGACAGACAGATCTTCAAGTAGACAGATGTGGACGACAAACATACAGACAGATAGCTATACAAGTAGACAGACGTAAACAGACTGACGAGATAGGAAAATGGTCCTTTCTCTCGCCCATCAGGAAGTGACCAGCTCCACCCTGAACGTGACCTGGGCCAGGTCATCCCGGTGTGACCTGACACAGGGTCAACGTGTCCATAACAGAGGAAGAAATGTTCTCCTGTAGGATGGAAACACGTGATGGTGGGTGCCCCCTCTGCTAGGGCAGGCCTATAGCTAGGGCAGGCCTATAGCAGGGGGGTGAGGGGGGGTAGGGGGAGCGGGCCTATGGCAAGGGCAAAATTAAAGTAAGGGAGACTCATAGCAAGGGAGACTTATGGGTAGAGAGAGGCTTGTGGCGAGGGGAGGCTCATAGCAGGGGATATAGACAGCTGGGAAGACTTATAGTACTGGAGACTTATAGCAGGGGAGGCTTATGGCACGAGAGGCTTATAGAAAGAGGAGCCTATAGTAGGGGAGGCTTATTGGTCGGGGAGGGGCTTATAGCAGGTGATGGGAGCCTAACTACGTTCCATTAACACTCCGGCCCCTGTTCATTCCATGCCCCTTCATAGCGTCAAGGGGGAAGGGGAAAGGAGGGGGAGAGGGGATGAAGGGCAGGCCACGAGGGGAAGAGGAGTGTGAGGATGGGGGGGGAAGATATGTGTGAAGGGAACGACGGAATGGAGGAGAGTGTGGAGGGGAGGGGAGGGAGGTGGAGGATGATGGCACGGAACGGAACACGAGGGAACGGAACGGAACACGAGGGACAGTGTTGTGAGAGGGGAAGATTAATGAGATACAGAGAGAGAGAGAGAGAGAGAGAGAGAGAGAGAGAGAGAGAGAGAGAGAGAGAGAGAGAGAGTGGAGCCGGCAAACATGAATTCACCATCGAAGTGTTCCCCTTCCCCCTCCCCCTCCCCCCTGGCGGAACACTGGGGAGCCATCTTTGGTACGGTGATGGGGAGAAGACTGAGGCTATAGCCTGCAGGGGAGATAAGGCAGGGGGAGGGGAGGGGAGGAGGGGGAGAGGACGTTATAAGGCCGGAGGGGAGGGGGGGATATGGTAGGCTTATATGAGGAGCTCAGAAAGAGAGAGAGAGAGAGAGAGAGAGAGAGAGAGAGAGAGAGAGAGAGAGAGAGAGAGAGGATGGGATCCGGAGGGACACTATATAGTTAAGAGGATACCCCCCACATATCCTTCTTAAGGACTGCCGATCCTTCAAGGAGAATCCTTCAGTTCCTACGAGACAGACTCCCCACGCTCCTGTCACCCCCCACACACAACCCTCCCACATCCTCCCACACACAACCCTCCCACATCCTCCCACACAGCAAGGTCAAAAAGAACTACTACTTCTACTACTACTACCACACCACTCCTACTACTACCACTCCTACTACTACCACACCACTCCTACTGCTACTTACTACTACTCCTACACTCGTCCTGCTACTTATACTACTACTACAACTACTATTACTGCTACTATCAATACTACACAATAGACACTACTGCCCAGAGAGAGAGAAACTTGGGTGTGGCCTCACATCTATGGTCATGTCATTCGATCGATCTTGCCTCCCTAAGGCAGCCATGCGAATCAAAACACATCCTCCCCGTCTGCGCTGGGGAGTATAGGGAGGGGAGGGGCCCTACTGCACCCCCCTCCCTTTCCCTCCTCCTCCTCCTCCTCCTCCAAGACAGAGAGGAAGGGGGAAGGGAGGGAGAGACTATGATACTCTTTGCTTATCATCCGCAAACACCCGAATGGAAACCGACCACAATCAATTTAGTACTTATCCTTCCTACCTCTCGCCTCGCACCTTGGTTGGATGACTGATCATCTGAGCTTTGAGAGACATGGCTATGAAACGCCAGGGTCGTCAGCGCCCCCCCCCCCCATCAAGTTACAACCAACAACCAAGGGTGGGAAAAAAAATAATAACAACACGTTCTTCAGGTGAACGTGTTCTTCAGCCGAACATGTTCTTCAGGTGTTCAAGATGAATAATTGTGAAGCCAGACGCGTCTTCACTGCATGTACGCCCTTTACATCTCCGTCATCGTTAACAGCGTAACTACAGAATCCTAATCACTGGATCTATAATAACCTTACGACTGAATACAAATCATAATTCCCTTGACGTAACGATTCTAATTCAATGGCCAATTTTAGATTTTGAAGTTAGTTAATCATTCCCTTCACATAACCCATTCTAAATCAACGATTAATCTTAGATTTTGAAGTTAATCATATCCCTTACCATAACCAACCTGATTAAACACACAAATCTTAGATTTTGAAGTTATTCATTCAACAATCAATCTTAGATTTTTGAAGTTAATTAAAGGTGCTCCACTTCAGGAATTTAATCCTACAAGGTTAATGTGAAACTTGGAATGTAATAACATCTTGTCTTAAGATATACTAGTCTTGGCGAGGGTATGCTGGTTAAGACCAACATGGTCGACTTCGCCGTGGTTTATGGGGCTGATTTCCTTCATTACTGCGTCCCCGGTAATTCCGGTTCATTAATGGTCGTTCGATCATCTCTTGTGAGGGTTGCCGGCTTTCTGGAGCTGTGCGACTCTCTATATCAAAGTCCTTCGTCCAGTGTGAGCGTACCGAGTTAACGTACGATAAAACCTTAATGTACAGCAAGAATGTTATGACATTCTCTAAATCTTACGTTCATGGCTTTGATCAGGAGAGAGAGAGAGAGAGAGAGAGAGAGAGAGAGAGAGAGAGAGAGAGAGAGAGAGAGAGAGAGAGAGCGTGTGTGTGTGTGTGTGTGTGTGTGTGTGTGTGTGTGTGTGTGTGTGTAAAATATACCGTGTAATAATACTGAAAAAAAAATGTATTCATATTATTCTCACTGACTTACGTGTAAATCATCGAGGACGACCGATTCGTACCGTCTGTACGGCTCTGGTGTACCACTACTGGCTGGGAAGCGATGACCTAAGGTCATCTACAGGTCAGCCAAGGTCAGGACGAGGGGAGAGAAAACGTAAAGTTGACCCAAGTGTAAAAACAAGGGGACTGAGGGCGGGTGTGGTCATTTCTACCAGATGAGGGGAATGGTTTGCTGGGAGGGAGAAAGGGGGGGCAGCGAGGGGAAGTGGTCAAGGGGGGGTGGTCAGAGGGGTCATGTGAGGGAGAGGGAAAGAATTGGGGGGGGGAATGCTGAGGTCATATCTAGAGGGAGGTGAACTGATAGAAGGAGTCATGTAAGGGTGTTGGAGAGGGTGATAAGGGTAAGGGTGTTGGAGGGAGATAACAAGGGTGTTGGAGGGGGCGGCAGAGAGTGGTGGAGGGAGATGACAAGGGTGTTGGAGGGGACGGTAGAGGGTGTTGGAGAGAGATCACAAGGGTGCTGGAGGGAGGTAGTGGAGGGTGGTGGAGGGAGATCACAAGGAAGGGGGGGTTAAGGTCGAGTTCAGAGACGCACTCCCACCTTCCCTCCCTCACGAACACATGACTGGACATCCAGGTAGACTCCATGACCCCAGAGACGGCGTCATTAACCTCCCCTCCTCCTCCCCCCCACCTTACTCCCCTTCTCTCTCCCCCCCACACCACCCCAAGTCGTCAACCGCACCCCAGGGTGGCCATCGCCTCCCACATGGGGAGGTAAGTGGGCCTGCGGTGGCCCAATCCCACTTCGACTCCCTGAACCTCCCTTAACCCAGGCACAAGAGGGATCAGAGTCCACGTCTCCCACAACCAAGGAAATTCTATACTTCTATACAACATCACAGTATCTATATTGTCTTATAGCTATGATCTATACCTTACTCTGCTATATCACTCTCTATTCCTACAATCTTGAATTCTCAAAATATAGTTACTATCTCCAAACTATAAAACAACCGAATATATATATATATATATATATATATATATATATATATATATATATATATATATATATATATATATATATATATATACTTTGTAACGATGTAACGAGTCGTAAAGTCATTCTTCAATGTCAAAACGAAAACGACATTAACAGCCTCTCTCCCCTCCCCCTCCCCCCTACTGACCTGACCTGACTCTTCCCCCTCGGCTGAGGTCATCAGGTATGTAAACAATATGCGAGTGACCTGACACGTGCCTGGTGACGTCACGGATGGGGTCACGGGGCTTAAACCCCCCCACCCCACCCCCCCAGAACACAAGTCATTTGCATGTTTACAGAACTACAGTTTTACTGCAGCTACAGCGACATTTATCTACACCTGTGTTTATCCTGTATGTAATTACAATTACAGCTGTATAATCAAAAATTACAATGATCACAAATGATTTAACTTAACTGATAATCAAACAAATCTTTCACATCAACGTGTTGTACGCAGTTACAACCCCTAGCTAGTTGTTATGGGTTGTAATCACTTATCATT
>NC_092269.1:2377340-2407340 GCF_036320965.1 Panulirus ornatus
GAGAGAGAGAGAGAGAGAGAGAGAGAGAGAGAGAGAGAGAGAGAGAGAGAGTACTCCCTTATTCCAAGTGAAAGCCAGCTTTCACAGCTCCTCCATCAAACAAATTCAGATACAATTAAAGAAAACAAGTGTTCCCCCCTCCCTCCCTCCCAACCACACACACACACACACACACACACACACTCAAACAAACAAACAAAACGCACAGCAAACAGGAAGGCAAACAAAGCCATCGAGAGGCCACTGACCCAACGGGTAGGAAATGCTTGCGTGCATGGGATGGGATGGGACTGGGATGGCATGGGCTGGGATGGGATGGGCTAGGATGGGATGGGATAGGATGGGATAGGACGGGGATGAAAGATACATCTCACATCAGTTTCATACACCTGTCTTCAGCGTTTCTTGACTGTGGGGGGTAAGGAAGGAACACAAACAGCCACTGTCAGAAAAGGGAAGATTTCTGAAGATGATTCTTTATATTTTGTTTTCCCAGCCTTGTTTTCCATGACATTGAGCCGTCGTCCCTCCCCCCCCCCCCCCTCCCTCCCCCATACAGGAGGTTCAGTCGACGGAGATGGGCGGTGGGTGAGAGTGGGTGATGGGGGAGAATGGTCCATCTCCCAGTCCACACCAAACCCGCCCCCATCACGCCGTGCCGATCCGGCTCCCGTGATCCTCCTCTTCCCCCCCCCCCCCAGGAATGGGAATGGAAAATGGGGGGAGGGGAGCGGGGGCGGCAGCGAGACTAGCCAGAGAGAGAGAGAGAGAGAGAGAGAGAGAGAGAGAGAAGATCTCATTTATCATGTCGCCCTATCTGTCCCTTACATCCCCCCCCCCCCCCCCCACCTCCCGTCCCGGGCTGAAAAGATGAAATATCCTCATGTACCCACCACCGTAGCACGGTTCCCCACAACACAAAGGCAAACTTGAGAGGATTGTGTGTGGGGGAGAAAAAAAAGAAACACTCTCTCTCTCTCTCTCGCATCCGGAGACCATCGCAATGAAGACATTGCTCCCGTGTTTACGTCGGCAAGATAAATGAAGACGATAGTGGGAGACGAAACTCGTGCACATCTTCCCTAGTCCCCCATGTAACGCCCAGCACGACCGGGTTGCCAGCTCGCGCCATTCAGCCAAACTCTCTCTCTCTCTCTCTCTCTCTCTCTCTCTCTCTCTCTCTCTCTCTCTCTCTCTAGACACCCGACTTATCATAACCACATCTTCTCCAACATGAACAGTAACGACTTAATTACCGAGACAACGTAGTTCCGCAAGTCTTGTTATCTCGCGGGAGAAAGGCTTTGTTTGGTATTTGGGTTTCCATCATATTACGTATGTAATCTCACCACGCAAGATCTTTACGAAGATCCATGAATGCCAAATCTCGCTTTTCAAAAAGATACATCAGTGCCACTTCTCATTCAATGAAGGGTTGGTTGGTTACTACGTTTCATGAAAATCGAGGGCGGGTTTACCACTCTTAAAAGTCGCACAAGACAGCATCACATTCTCACTAAAAGCTTTGTGCCACATCTCATTCAGACAATGCACGTTGCCACGTCTACTGTGAAGGCGCAGATGCCACATCTCAAAAAATACGTTGCCACGTTTATGAAGCTTGTGGTTGCCACGTGTACTGAACACTGTGATCATATGTGCCATATCTACGTCAGTACGACACAGGGTTGCCATATCTTCCCACTAACAATAAGAGGTGCCCCACTGTTCCTCTGCATGGCGGCGCATGACACCCACATGTAAACATGTGCAGCCCTTCGTAATACAGGAGGAGGAAATGTTTACATACAAGACAAACACAGCTTTTTTTCCCTGTTTCGACGTCTTTAAATAATAATAATAATAATAATAATAATAATAATAATAATAATAATAATAATAATAATAAACAATAATAATAATAATAATAATAATAATAATAATAATAATAATAATAATAACTTTAAAACAAGTGGGAGAAGGGTAATACAAAACTTTGATAACAAAGAATTAAAGAAAACTGATAGAAAGAAAACCAATGTTAAGAAAGCCAATATCAAGGCAGACTTTCATAATCTTCGTTCGTACGGAACTCGGTCCAGACTGGAGCATAAAAAGGCATTTCCTTAAGTTGGGGAAAACCTTCAGTAAATTAGGTTTTCCCCTCCTACACCAGGGGGCGCCTCTGTCGCCCATGGCCAGCCCCAGCAGACAGTGGACGGGGGTGGATGGACAGTAATACTGTCTACTTGTTTACGTGTATCTGTGTTTGCTCGTTCATCTCCGGCTGTCTTCTCTCTTAAAAGTGTACAATTATTATTGGTTTGTTTGCTTGCCTGTTGTTTACCCTTCTCTTTCGTTTTCTTTCCCGCCCTTCCTCCTCCCTCTCCCTCCCTGTGGCCCCCATTCCTCTTTCTTCCCCCCCCCCCCTACATCCCCTTCCCCTTCCCCCACACCCCTTCCCCTGCCCTTCACCGGAAGGCAACATGTTAGCAAGATGAGCAACTTCCTTGTCAAGGGAAACCCGAGGTAAGACACTCCCATCAAAGAAGATGATTTGTGGGTTGCCTCCCTCCACTACCATGAGCGGGTCAAGATGGCTGGCGTCCGCAGAGACAGACAGACTGACCCTGCACGTACGTACACATGTACTATGCAACGACCTAAGTGTACAAGGGCCAATTATTCTTTGGGCTTAAGGGTAAACCAGGTATACTACGCCTCTACCAAAGGTAAACCAACGTCTGGTATCCTTCGCCAGGACCAACTGAAGCTATGGTGTGTAAACTAGACCCAGGTCTCCTCTTTGGGTTTACAGTTAAACCAAACGTATGCATTCACACCTTAGGTAAACTACAATTAAGTATACTTTAGCGATGTATACAACAAGTATTCTCTCCCCTTCCTATATCCTCCGTCTAGCATGTAAAATTTATAAAAAAAACATTGAACCTGTCTTGTCAAAACCTTTTCACAAAGACCAAGGTACATATACACACACACCGGAAATATGGAGGACCACACACACACACACACACACGGCAAATATATGCACATCCGTCACCAATTTCCGATAAGGATTAATGCTAATTGATCTAATTAACCAACACCGACCAGTGCACTAGCTCCAACAGACCCACATCAACCTCCAAGACTCGTACAAGAAAATATCCTCCCTCATACACATTTATGTACATTTACCCTGATACAAATGGATTCCACATACAAATCCGTTTATACGAGACATTCAAAATGATGTGGTGTAATGTAACAAACACCCCCCCCCCCCCAACCCCCAGAGTAATCCGGTCACGCTCGCTTCGTCCCGGATTTATATAGAACTATCCACATTATGTAGCATGATAATAACAAATTACTCATCATTATCATAAACCTTTTCCAATACCGTATATCTAAGGTTGTTACAGGGGCTTGTCTCTAACATCCCCCAAGCCCAGGCCTCGACCAAGTGAAAAAGTATTATGTTGTTATAATTACCTTTGAAAAATTAAGGATAATCCTTGAAAGAGAAAAGAAAATGGGGCTCAGGTATCACCCCGAATTATCAGTTAAGCCCGGGTAATTATCGGTAATTACTCATTTATCGGTCAAGCTCTTAAACCTCTGAGCACGACGGTACGATCCTTGAGCACGACAGTACGACCCTTGAGCACGACGGTACGATCCTTGAGCACGACAGTACGACCCTTGAGCACGACGGCACGATCCTTGAACACGACGGTACGACCCTTGAGCACGAAGGTACGATCCTTGAGCACGACGGTACGATCCTTGAGCACGGCGGTACGAACCTTGAGCACGGCGGTACGAGCCCTGAATGTGGTGGCCTAACCCTTTGGGGTCAGGTCAAAACCCGGGCCATCAAACCTCAAGGGTCGTGCTCAAGGATCGTACCGTCGTGCTCAAGGATCGTACCGTCGTGCTCAAGGGTCGTACCGTCGTGCTCAAGGGTCGCACCGTCGTGCTCAAGGGTCGTACCGTCGTGCTCAAGGGTCGTACCATCGCCATTTCTATGGGGGAGAGAAGGGGGGGGAGGGGGAGTGTGTGTGGTAATTACCCCCTGGCCTCACAAGACGGCACTCGCGTGCTTGCCAGAAAGGCACTCTGGTGTGGTGGTGTGTCATTACGTACACAAACCGCGCGGTACACACACACTTCCGGTGGACGAACACACAGCTGGACGGACGGACACACCCGCTCTGACGTCATGGTAAACAATGACACGTGGTGGGTGACACTCCCTCCTCCCCCTACCCCCCCACCCCCCCAACCCCCATCCGTTTTTACCTCCCCGGTGGAGGTACGTGTGTGTGTGTCAAGTGTAAACAATCGCACTTCGTCGCTAATCTCCCCCCTTTCCCCTTCCCCCTCAAAGGCAAACAACCAGACCGGTGATGGAGAACTACAACCAATCCCGGCGTAAACAATGCCAACAGGACTGCTGTACCCAGTAGTGTGAGATGGGACACGGGAACACCTCCCACGTGTAAACAATCGAATCACGTCCTCCATTCCCTTGAGCAAACAAGATGGAAGTGGCGGGTAGTTCACTGTGTGTTTGGCCGGGCGGATAACGCCCCCCACCCCCCCACCCTCCACCCTCCACCCCCACCCTCCCCCTTCCTTACGTGTCAGTACGTGGGGGGGGGGGAAGGGGTACTGTCTCCCTTCCCCCCCCTCCCGTTATGGGTGGAGGAATGGAGGGTAGTGGAGGGAATCTCAGACCCCGTGGTACTGATGAGAGAGAGAGAGAGAGAGAGAGAGAGAGAGAGAGAGAGAGAGAGAGAGAGAGAGAGAGAGAGAGAGAGAGAGAGAGAGAGAGAGAGAGAGAATACGAAAAATGAGGCAATACAATGCTACACCAACCCACAGAGGGTTCTATATACACCAATAGGGGGGTGGATCATCACCTTAATGATACTATAAAGTCCCCTGTCTATGGCGTGGCACACCCCTCCTGTATTATAACTCCCCTGGGTGGTCTCTAACCCCCCCCACCTCCCCCTCTATACTGCCACATAACGATGGGCCCACACGACACACACACACACACACACACACACACACACACACACACAGCTGTACATGTACTAATCACAGTGTACTTTTGGTAGTACACCCACTTCATTAAGCAGACACCTTTTTGCTGTGTCTTCTCTACCGTGTCATGTACACCCCCCTAGAACAGCTGAATGGATCAGGCCCCTCGTAACAACCAATTAGGCATTTAGCAGGTATAATCAATGGTCTAACTGCACCACACATAACAACAGAGGCGTAGTGTTCTAACTGAATCATGGCTCGTGTGCCGACGTGTTTCCTAATGACATTACTAGTAAGAGGTGGTGGGAAGGAAGTGGGAGAGGCCTAGGAAGGAAGGAAGGAAGGGAAGGTGGGGGGAAAGAGGGAGAGGGGGGAGTCGGGAGGGGAGCGAGCGACGAGGAAAGGATGGAAAAGGGACGGATGGAACATGGAACGGACGGGAGGGGGAAGATTCGGTGAGCTGCAGGAAGCGAGCAGCGCCTTCTTGTGTGGTGATGATGGACCGACGGGGAGAGAGAGAGAGAGAGAGAGAGAGAGAGAGAGAGAGAGAGAGAGAGAGAGAGAGAGAGAGAGAGAGAGAGAGAGAGAGAGGCGGGGAGGAAGAAAAAAACGGGACCTCCATGGAGGGAGACGAAGACACGAAGGGACGAACGAGGGGAGAGGAGCAGTGCCCCCCTCCCCCCCACCTCCCTTTGTGGGAGGAGAAGTAAGGGAGGAGGGAGGGAGGGAGGGAGGGAGGGAGGAGACAGTATTGACGACGTTGCCATATACTGCCCTTGTTAGGCTAATGGGATGTGGGGGGGGGGGGGGGAGGAAAGAGACGCTACTGGAATCCCCATCCAGTGGCTACACATCCCCCCCCCTACGCATCTCCACCACTCCCTAAATCCTCTTCCACACTTCACCTGGGCAACGGGAGAGACACAAGTCCTTATGTTAACTTCAACAGGAAACAGTATCAACAAGCCATGGCAACAGGAGGAACAGCAACGGGAAACAGAAAGTCTCATAAACAGAACTTTACGCTTAACGAGTTGTTATTAAAGTTCTCTCTCTCTCTCTTTCCCTCCCTCCCCATAGTGTCCAGAGCCATAACCACGGTAGTTAAGTTAAGGGTCTCTCCAATTTCACTTGGAGGAGGAGGAGGAGGAGGAGGAGGAGGGATGAGGTGGAGATTCTAAGATATGAGAGATGAGGACATAGGAAAACGAAAGTACTTGACAGTGAGGAAGAGAAGCACACACGACCACTGACTGAGTCAGGACGACCAGTGAGTGAGTCAAGACGACCAGTGACTGACTGAGTCAGGACGACCAGTGAGTGAGTCAAGACGACCAGTGACTGACTGAGTCAGGACGACCAGTGAGTGAGTCAAGACGACCAGTGACTGACTGAGTCAGGACGACCAGTGACTGAGTCAGGACGACCAGTGACTGAGTCAGGACGACCAGTGACAGAGTCAGGACGACCAGTGACTGAGTCAAGACAAGGAATGACTGAGTCAGGACTGTAGGAAGATAAAACAAAACGTAGATATTTGGATTCCCTACGTGTGTGTGTGTATATCTATATATATATAAAGAATCAGACTGTTTGTGGAGCACACAACTCCCCTTCAAGCACCCCCCCACCCATCAGGTACGCCAAGACCTCGTCCATGCCACTTCAATTCTCCATTCTCCCCACGCGTCCTCCTCCCTCCACCCCATCCACTCGCCGCGTTGGCAGACACCCATGCAAATCACGCCTCCCTTCCCGTCCAGTTATTACAGTCAGCTGCTACACCGTGATATGATCTACAGCTACAATTAATCCTGCGTGCGGCGGCAGCAATAAACTTTGTTCTGAGCGATGCATCTGGCGACATGTTTCGAGCTGGCTCGGTGGCTCACAGAGAAGCGGCTGTCTGAGATGGACGTGTCGACTGGACGTGGTCAACACTGGTAGGATCATTACGTCCGCCACAGAGATGGGCCGTGTCCCCGGACACAGACGTGTCCCCAAGGTAAGTTTATGAAGCCTGTCCATAGACGGCCATGTTCCGGGACATGGCCGTCCCTTGGTATGTTCCATTAAGCCTGTCGGTAAGGGTGGCCATGTCACCCCAGGCCATGGCCCACCTCTGGGTTAACTTACGCCGAGTTACAAGCTGTCAGCTTATTAGGCCAGGTCACAGCTGTGGTTCTCTACCCCAGGCCAAGTTGGGCTCATCTTATCTACAACATAACTAGAAGATGAACAGCTGGGTAGACTGTGCGCCTACTACCCGCTCGGGGAATGAAGCCAGGGGTCAGCTACTTCGTTACCAACAAAGGTAAACATACAACACCATCAAGACGGGTCATAATAATACTAACAACAACAACAACAACAACAACAACAACAACAACAACAAAAATAAACCTCGACACTATCCATGAACTCGGAACAAAAACATGCAAATCCTAATATCCTTTGAGAGGCTTACGCCTGATGTTGTCAGCACAGAAACTTTAAAACCTGCATTGGCATTTTTCTAAATGTTTAACAACAGCTTTCGAACGCTGAAGCCATTCCCACTTTTCATCATTTCAAGATAATTGTAATCGTATCAGCAAAATCACTACGAACGCGGGATCGATGTGATATGAGGGGGGCGACGTGGTCTATGGATGTGGTATACGGGGGGCGACGTAATAATGGATCGACGTGGTATAAGGGGAGCGACGTCCTGTCCAATGGGTCGAACCCGGGCAGACGGAGTGGTGGAGACAAACCTGACCTGACTTAAAAACTGACCTTAAATACAGTCCAACAGACGTACAGACGCGGACGAAAGTTTGGGGAGACGTTTGGTCAACCACGCACCGACCACTCTCAGTCTCGACAGCTAGAGAGACACACACAGCTCGGTACAGATTCAACCAGGTGTGTAACTGGGCTCAAGGTCTGTCCTGGGAGATTCGACCAGGCGTCTTACCTGGCCTTAAAGACGACGTGTCCTGTGACCATTCTGTGGGACAGTACAAACACAGACAGACACGACGTCTGTACTGAAGACACTCACGAAGGCACGCTTCAGAAACGAGCCAAACCCCACCAGAACCAATCCTGGGACTCCCTGAACCAAACCAGCTAAGATCATTACGGGTCGGATTAATCGCCCAATTAACGTTAACGACCTAGGAGGTCATTAAAGCCCTTTGCATCCCACAGAAGGCGGCCGCAAGGTGAGGAGACAGTTTAATAGCCAATTTGTAAGCCATAACATCCTGGGAGATCCTTAATGGCTCATCTGAAACAACCTCATTCGCTAGTTCCCCCCCCCCCCCCCCATCCAAGTGGACACCCACCCCACTTGGCCAACGCGTAAACAAAAGTTGTCAACCACTTCGTCAACGCTTATTTAGAGTTAGTAGGTGAACTACCACTTCATTAACGTTCAAAGAAAGGCAGCCACTTCGTTAACGATCACAGCAAAGTGACCAACCGCTTCGTTAGCGATCACAGCAAAGTGACCAACCACTTCGTTAACGATCACAGGAAAGTAACCAACCCCCAGGAGAATATCATATATTCATTACCCTACAATAACTAACCTTCAATATCATCTGCAATATTCGTTCCTTTCTACCAATCTTACGATATTCTCAGCAATATTCACTTCTCCTCTCTACCAAACCTTCAATATTCTCTGATATTTGCCCCCCCCCCCCCCTTCCACGTTCTGACGCCATGTTGCCTTAAATTCATCTAAAACTGCTTATCTTACCAAACTGTCTAATCCACAATCCCATCTAATCGCCTGAGATGTAAACAAACACCTCATGCACGCCACCACGGTTGCAATATTAAATTTACTGTTGAAATTTTACGGGGGCCCCACACACACACACACACACACACACACACACACACACACACACACACACACATATGCAGATTATGCAAATGGACTTTTGCCAACCCGAAAGGCAATACTACCATGAGAACTCAAACAGATGAAGTCATACATACGCATATATGTATATATGGTAACGAATGTACGTATGTACACGAGTGGACTGATAGATATGGAGAAAGATAGACCTACGGTTGGATAAACATGGCAGGTCGATAGATAGTGATAGATGAATATACGAGGGTATCTATCGCCCTCTGGATCCACTGATGAGAAATGCTTGTATATAGAAGAGGATGAAAAACTCCACATATTCTAAAGTCCTCATAACCTCCACTCATACTGACACCAGGGATTGTGAGTGAGTACATTAATGAGGTAACAGAGTCCCGCTACATATACTTCATACCCTCATAACCTCCCTCCCCCTCCTTACCATGAGAACACGTTCCTCTCTCTCTCTCTCTCTCTCTCTCTCTCTCTCTCTCTCTCTCTCTCTCTCTCTCTCTCTCTCTCTCTCTCTCGCAGCGCGATATGTCCACTCCCTTTTCCTCCTCCAAACGCCTGCTCTCCCTCGAGGTGCATTTCACCTCTCCTCCAAATATCCTTCCCTCGTCACTCCTTCAAATATAACATCTCTATACGTCTCGACCTGCAAATCTTTTTTCTCCTTTTTTCTCACCTAATCATTCAAAACATCCCTCCCTCCCTCCCTCCCTCCCAATCACCCTTCACTGCTTGCCTTGCCACAATCCTCTTCCCTTCCTTCTTAAACCAATCACATTAAGTTCCCCTTTTTTCCCCCTCAAATCCCCTTATCCCCTCGCTCCTATCTCGCCCCCCACCCCTCTCCCTTTCTCCCCCTTACTCTATCTCCCCCTCCAACACACCCACAATTCCACCCTAGCCACCATACCATCTCCCCAAACCCATTCATATAACCGTGAGGGAGGAGTGACTTAAGGTGGGGAGAAACCGGGGTGGGGAGAAACCGTGGTGGGGAGAAACCATCACATACACCCCACTCCATCAAACTTGGCACCAACGTATCTCCCCAGAGTGTGGGGGGAGATCCACTGAAATCTTATACAATATTCATGTAATTGGCGAATCCAATTACGTCATCTATACACATCGTAGTTTATATAGCAACAGTCTCACTCTGAAGGACCTAACTCATCCAAACTTATGGATGATCTGAATCAAAAGTTGACGAAACAGCAATTTCCGTTGTTGTTAGAGAGAGAGAGAGAGAGAGAGAGAGAGAGAGAGAGAGAGAGAGAGAGAGAGAGAGAGAGAGGAAAATGTCTTACTCCAACCCCAGATCTAAATGTGAGGGGGAAGGGGTGTTCAGGAAGGGGGGGGAATAAGGGTGAGGGTGATGACCAACACGACAGGGATCGTCACCCTTCGTGCCACGCGTGGCCACGGGTCATGACAGGGGTATACTCTCGCTCCTCCTGACGCCCGGGGTCACTGAGGTCATCATACACGCCTGTGTCGGGGGGGGGGGGGGGTGTCGCTGTCTCCCCTCCCCCTACCTTTCCCCTCCTCCTCTCCCCCCATCCATCCACCACGACACTTCTTCCTTCCCCTACCCCCCCTGTGGTGCACTGCGGGGGGGGGGGAGAGCGGGGGAAGAAGCAGAGAGAGAGAGAGAGAGAGAGAGAGAGAGAGAGAGAGAGAGAGAGAGAGAGAGAGAGAGAGAGTATCTCTTACCCAGATGATCACTAAACATTGATATTTCTCAAGTAGTGACCATAATGGTGACCCACACACACCCCCAGAGTGACCAACCACAGGGGGAGTGGGAGGGGAGGGGGGGAATTCCTACGTGGCAAGGAAGGAAATTCCATAGTACGTCGGAAATTCCCTGCGTACTGAAGATAGCCTTCCTTCAGGACACTTAACCCAGGGGGGGGCGGGGGCTTGATACCTACCCCCCCACCACCCCTTGTCAACCCCCTGGGGGGTGGGGGATGGGGAGGGAGGGTGGGATTGAGAAAGAGGGGAGAGGGATATGTATACGCGCCCCCCCCTCCCTTCCCTCCTCCGACTATAGAGAGAGGTAGTGAGGTACCATCATCTGAGAGAGAGAGAGAGAGAGAGAGAGAGAGAGAGAGAGAGAGAGAGAGAGAGAGAGAGAGAGAGAGAGAGAGAGAGACGGACGGACGGACGGACGGACAGACAGACATAGTTAAAAGCAGGAATTCCTCCAGACCGTCAATAATCAGTCATAATAATCATCCACATAATCACTATAATCATAATCATCCACATAATCACACAGTTCAAAAGCATCATTATCAACAAACACATCCTTTGAAAAATACATGTATAAAAATATATAGACATGAAAATACATATAAAAATATATAGACATGAAAATACATATAAAAAACTGATAAGTAAAGCAGCTCCTCCTCCCCCCTCCCCCCTCCAATACAGTCAGCTGTATCAACAAAAGAACAACAACAACAAAAAAAATCAGACAAGGAAACAACAAAAAAAAAAATACAACAAAAACATCAGCAGCAACTGTAGGAGCAGCGTTGCCAGCAGCGGCCATCTTGGCGTCAGGCCTGCCAACGTCTACAGTACTGCAGCGGGGGTAACAACGGCGTAACCCACACACACACACACACACACACACACACACACACACACACACACACACACACACACGCACACACACACGCACACACACACACACACACACACACACACACACACACACACACACACACACACACACACACACACCAGAGGTCTGGAAAGGAAATCCAGGTTTTGGGTCTTCCAGGAATGGCGGTGGGTCCTCTCTTGCTCCCATTCCCACGTCCATAATGGGTTCTCTGGCCACTTTCCTCGTACGTACACAAGGCAGGAACGGGAGGGAATGGAACGGTGGGGAACGGAATGGAACGGAACGGACAGGGGGAACGTACTGGAACGGAACGGAGACGGGGAACGTACGGGAACGGAACGGAGAGGAGGGGAACGTACGGGAACGGAACGGGGGAACGTACGGGAACGGAACGGAGAGAGGGGGGGGGAACGTAATGGAATGAATCTACGACGAGGCGTCATCTCCCCTGTAATGTGGTGGCTGAAAGACCTAAAAAGGAGGGAGGGAGGAGGGGGAGAAGAGGAGGGGGAGAGGAGGGGGAGGAGGGTATAAAAGCCCTCGTCTGATTGGTTAAGGTACGACGGGACGCAACAAGGGGCGAAATTGGGTTGTGGAGACGGTGGACGGATGAAAGACAAGATCGAAGAATTTTTTTTCTTCTTCTCTTCGTGTGCGAAATAACTCCAGAAATTCTTTCCCATCTTCGGTAATACGTATGCAAATTACTTCCATTTTTTTTCTTGTTTTGTTTGTTTTCCAATCACCAACACAACCAGAACCAGCGAGAATCACCAGCACAAACAACGCATCACCAACACCATCGTCAACAACACGAACGAAGAGAAAACGGGAGGCGTGCCACGCGCCCGTCATCACCAGGCCACGAGGCCAGGTGGGTGACAGACAGGTGGGAGGGGGGGAGGCCATCTGCCTGATTGACCGTAACACCAGCTGCCAGCCAGCACGAAAGAGAGAGAGAGAGAGAGAGAGAGAGAGAGAGAGAGAGAGAGAGAGAGAGAGAGAGAGAGAGAGAGAGAGAGAGGCAGAAGTGTCCACGATGTGTTCACCTTCACGTATGCCAAGGGACCAGCTGGACGGACGTCCCTTTTCTGTGCCACGCCCGCGCCCGCGCCCTTTCTCTCGATCCTCCTCCATGGGACGACCATTACTAGCCCCAGGGGGTAAGGGGATCACATATATATATATATCACAGGGAAAGTGGGGGTGGTGGCGGGGTGGTGGCGATGGTAGCACCACCACCCACCTAGTGACAAAGGGCTTGGGATACACACTTGGTGAGAATGGGGTGATGGGGTGGAGGAGGAGACAGTCCACTGTTTGCAATGGGACATTCACGACAAACGATGGCTGGCTCCTCTGTTCTAACAAGCTAACCATGGCCATTACTCTGGCATGCACAGCATACGAGTGAGGGGAAGGGGGAGGCAGAGAAAAGGGGGGGTTGGCTGTTATGTATACATCTCATACATGAAGATACGGGGCATGATCCTGTATAAGTCCTGTATACGAGGGAGGGGAAGCTACACCACACGTCGTATGAGGGGAAGCTATACCACACGTCGTATGAGGGGGAAGCTACATCACACGTCGTATGAGGGGAAGCTATACCACACGTCGTATGAGGGGAAGCTACACCACACGTCGTATGAGGGGGGAAAAGAAAAAAAAATTAGCTCTCACGATCTTCTACGGATCATCAATATAGCTGAGGCAGCGTCTATACCACTGCTATAAAGCTATATCACACAAGAGGCCATTCTCAGCTATATGGCGTCTATTTCGGCATTCATCGTTCCAGTGCGGTACAACGAAGTGTTAAACTTAACATTAGAAAAAAAATACTAAGGATGAAACAATGGACTTGAAGGCCTTTGATAACCACTGGAAAAGGCCATTGGCGTCCACGTCGCCTTAACGACCTTATTAAGTGGGGCCCCCCCCTAGCGTTGTTCACATAGCCTTAACGACCTCCAGAACCCAGGGTTGTTCACAGCCTCAAACGACCCGTGAGAAGCCTGTGGTGTTGTTGTTGTTGTTGTTGTTGTTGTTGTTGTTGTTGTTGTCGTTGTTGTTGTTGTTCACGACGGAACAGCTGAAATTCCCGGATGTGAGTCGTACAGAAGGGTCGTACCATCGTACTCACCGTCGTAACGAGTTCACTGAGACGTACCATGTTCACGTTCTTGAAGAACACAATGACAACACGTTCTTGAAGAACACAATGACAACACGTTCTTGAAGAACACAATTGCCACACGTTCTTGAAGAACACAATGACAACACGTTCTTGAAGAACACAATTGCCACACGTTCTTGACGAACTCAATGACAACACGTTCTTGAAGAACACAATGACAACACGTTCTTGAAGAACACAATGACAACACGTTCTTGAAGAACACAATGACAACACGTTCTTGAAGAACACAATTGCCACACGTTCTTGAAGAACTCAAGTTACAGCAGCGGAAATTCCTGGCGTATTCAAATGCCTCCATTCCTACCTTTTACCACCACCATTTCCTCTTCCCTTCCTCATGTCCCCCATTCCCATTCCCCTTCCCTTCCTCTGTTCATGTTAATCATCCCTCATGTTATTCCCCAGTTCTTCATACAATCTCTCCTCCTATATCTTAACTTCCCCCTTCTCCCTTTATATATTTTACTGTTTCTTGTCTCAACTTCTCTTTTTCCACCCTTGAGGCCCCCTTTTTCCATCACACACACACACACACACACACACACACACACACACACACACTAGCATTCTAGAAACCAAAATGGCATACTTGAAACCAAAATGGCGAGCCAGAAACCAAAATGGCATACTAGAAACCAAAATGGCATACTAGAAACCAAAATAGCACACTAGAAACCGAAACGGTTCACTAGAAACCAAAGGGAGCGATAGAAACCAAAGGGCGCGATAGAAACCAAAGGGCGCGATAGAAACCTCCCTTAAAAGGACGGTATTAGCAAAGACATTCATTCTCGCGAACCTTTCCTCTAGAACGCATCTCCATATCTGCCCCCCCTGAAGTGCCCCCAGAGGTGACCCAGAGATACGCCTCTCTCCCTCCCTCCCTCCCCCAGAGAGAGAGAGGCCTCCAGAGGGTGGGAGGGAGGGTGGTGGAAGGGAGGCGATGAGCGAGAGTTAGTCAAGGGTTTCCTTTCTCATCTGTTCCATAGTCAAGGTCACTCTCCCTCCCCCCCCCCCCTCTCCATCTTTCCCCCACACACACACACACACACACACACACACAAACCCCCTCCCCCTGAAAATGCGCGCACACACACACACACACACACACACACACACACACACACACACACACACACACACACACACACGCATGGTTTCACAGACGCCCATACACGATGGCTACGCATCAATCCAACGACCCAGCACGCGCACAATATACGCCACCCGTTTTATGACACCCATTCCCTACGCACCCCCAAGGGAGAACATTGCGTCACTGTGGACGCAAAATGCACCCCCCCACCCCAGGTCCCTGCGTGGCCATGACGAGGTGAATATGCTGCAGGGTACTGGGGGTACAGGGGGGAGGGGGGTGGGGGGAAGGAGGCAGCCAGTCCCGGGTTGCGTAACAGTGTGTGTGTGTGTGTGTGTGTGTGTGTGTGTGTGTGTGGAGAGCTGGCTGGGGTGGTGTGGTATTGATGCGCTAAACATGGTCGTTCCTGGAGATTAAATACTTTATATATATATATATATATATATATATATATATATATATATATATATATATATATATATATATATATATATATATATACACTCACGTATATATAAATAATTATCTGCAGCCGAACTCGAGAATTTATTCATACTTTTGTTTGTATCCGGAACCTTGGGCGGTACACAGACGGTACGACCCTTGACCACGACGGTACGACCCTTGACCACGACGGTACGACCCTTGACCACGATGGTACGACCCTTGACCACGACGGTACGACCTTTAGGTACGACGGTGCAATCTTTGGGTACGACGATACGACCCCTTGAGTCTGACCCGTCCACCAATGTTTCTAACCTCTCTCTCTCTCTCTCTCTCTCTCTCTCTCTCTCTCTCTGTAGAGGGAGCCAGCCGTCTCCCCGGGCCGTGTTCTCCCCGCTCCTGTCACCGCCGTGTCCAGCGGGGGAGGATAAATCATTCATCCCCCAGCCCTGGGACGAAGGGGGGAGGGGTAAGGGAAGGGGGGTAGAACTCACTCCTCCTCCGGGAAGGGGGGAAGGGGGGGCGGGCAAGGACGGGATGGGATGGGGAATGGTAGGCGGCGACGACGACCCATCCCCTCCTCGCCCTTCTCCAGGCGTTATTAATGACGCAGACGTGATGGGCCTCCAGCACCAGGGGGAGGGGAGGGGGGGAGAGCCTGATGACCTACCTCCACCACCACCACCAGGGCCAAGGGTAATGGAAGGGAAGGGGGGAGGGGGAGGGGGAGGGAGAAGGGGGAGAAGAGAAGAGAGAAGAGTTCTGTCTGTCGCATCCAGATGGGGAGACGCGACGGAAGGGGGGGGAGAAGAAGGGGGAGAGGGGAGAATGCTCAGCATACGACCAGGGGGAGATGGGAGATGGATGAGGAGGAGGGATTAAGAGGGAAGGGTGGAGTACGGGGGTTGAGAATGGTGGAGAGGGGGTAGGGAAGGGTGGAGAAGGGGGAAAGGAAGGGTAGAAAAGGCAAGGAAGGGTAGAAAAGGCAAGGAAGGGTAGAAAAGGCAAGGAAGGGTGGAGAAAGGCAAGGAAGGGTGGAGAAGGAGTGGTGGAGTGGGATGGAGAACCTAGGATGGTTGAAGTAAGCCAGAAACTACATCACAGGAGGGAAAAAAAAATGGAGGGGGAGGGTTCAGGTGTACCAAGGACTGAAAAGGGGAAACAAATGGGACGTTTTTTTCCCCCTTGACTGAAATGGGTAAATAAATGACGTGTTTAAGGGGCGTGAGAAGAAGAGGGGCACAAAGTTTTCTCCCTCCATCCTTAGGCCTGACCCTACCGGTGGGGAGGTTACAGGCATATGTATGTATGTATGTATGTATCTACCTATCTATCTATCTATCTATCTATCTATCTACCTACCTATCTATCTATCTACCAATCGATCTATCTGTCATAATCAATATCTTCACTTCCCTGGTGGTAGAAAGAGCCCCTTTTCTACTGAAAGCCAAACATTGATAACAAATTGAAAAAAAATGTGATTAAACGAGGATTAATGAGATTAACCGAGGATTAATGAGATTAAAACGAGGATCAATGATATTAAACGAGGATCACACTTGGTGAGTGAGATTAGCGCTTGAGCTGAGTCCTGAGACTCGACCTGAGATCATTCGTTCACCCTCGACCCCAAGAGCCACAACTAAAGGTCCTCCTCGAAGAGTACCAGTCCCCACCTAACCCCCACCCCCATCCTACGTCACCCTCGACCCGAGGAACTACATAGGTCGTCCCCGAAGACTCCAGGTTAACACTTCAGGAGGCCAGTCTCCACGCCTTTAAGAACCAGGTCAACAGCATCGCCCCCCCCCCCCCCCCGCCCAATAACAGGTCAACGACAACAGGTCAGCAGCGATTAAGGTCAGAGAGGCAAGCCCCCCCCCCCCCCCCTAACCCCTCCTCCCCCTGGGTCCAGGCTTGGGGGGGGTTGGAAATTAGGTCAATCGATGAGATGAAGACATGCGCTTGTCATCAACACACACACACACACACACACACACACACACACACACACACACACATACGAAATCTTCTTATCTTTCCTTCTATCCTTGATATCTAATCCATCATCATCAATACACTCCCACACGAGACACCTTCATGTGAAGTATAAATGAGACTAAATAAAGAATAACGGAGTTATGGAGCCATGTGTGATATAAATAATGAGATCTTTTATTTTTTTTAGAACTGATCTTTGAAGTATTTTGAAACACCAGTATCATCTGTATCGTCCATCGCTCACAAGATAAGGCAGAACAACAAGATGTAACCCCTTGCTTTGTAAACACCTGTGACAGATAGATAGATAGATAGATGCACTGAAAGAAAGATGGGTAAATAGATCGATAGATGGATACGTAGAGAGATAGAGATAAAGGGAGATAGAGAGGCAGGGAGGAAACCTCCCTACCTACCTACCTATTAGTACCTACAACAAGATCTTGCCATGAGATAGATAATAGATAGATAGATAGAGAGAGAGAGAGAGAGAGAGAGAGAGAGAGAGAGAGAGAGAGAGAGAGAGAGAGAGAGAGAGAGAGAGAGAGATAATCCACCCCTAAGGCCACTTGGTGACCCAGCCTTCTTCCCATCGCCCTGACAGCTGGACGCACATGGCACTATCTTGGCTCCTGAGGCATTTAAGAACCATCCTCCCCATCATTGTCAACGACGGGAAAGTCCCTCGAGGCTGACCGCCACTGCCACCACCACGAGACAGCGGCTGTTGGCAGCTGGTCAGGTGGACGATGACACACACACACACACACACACACACACACACACTGCAACTCGTCAACAAAACCTGGCGAAGATAAAGACGTACACAAACCCACGTGACTGCTTGTGTTGACAGTCTGCCAGACGTAAACAAACCCACGTGGCTTCTTGTGTTGACAGTCCGTCAGATGTAAACAAACCCACGTGACTGCTTGTGTTGACAGTCTGCCAGACGTAAACAAACCCACGTGGCCGCTTGTGTTGACAGTCTGCCAGACGTAAACAAACCCACGTGGCTTCTTGTGTTGACAGTCTGCCAGACGTAAACAAACCCACGTGGCCGCTTGTGTTGACAGTCTGCCATCCACGACCTTTACCACGACCCACACAACACTGCCCTCACACAACACTGCCCTGATCATTACCTGTGGACCACTGGCTTCCAGTGAACAATTCTCAACACGAAACCTTCGTTGTACATTTGAATATAAAATTTACTGAATACCTTAAAAAAAAATGAGTTTCCGTCTAGTACATATTCATGAGGGAAGAAAAGCGAAAACAGTCCATACAATGTTGTTACAGTAACTTCAGGCAAATACATCTTTAACTATCTACATAACTTATTTGCATACTGAAAGGTTTGACGCTGAGGTGGCCCCTCCCTCTAATATCAACATCACTCAACGTCGACTGTGTAAAACGTCCTGGACGGCCAGGTGGAAACTACCCATCAACGTCGCAATTCCAGACAATTGTGCTTATGATCAAAAGGTCACGATGCGACAACGCTTCGGTGACCTCTGGTGACCCTTGTCTGAGGCTACCTAAGGTCACGTCCCTGACGGTGTAGGAGAAACATCCTTCGAACCTGTCCTTCCTCAGGTCAACGATCAACACGACCTTGATGAAATGTCCTTAAATCAGGGTGTGTAAGGCATTGGTTACTGCCTGCGATCAGCCAAGTACCTTTCTGGTAATATATTTCCACACATGAAGGCCAAGTAAGTAAGTAAGGGAGGGGGGTGAGGATTACCCCCTTTCCATTGTGACCTTCGGTTCTGTCATGACAGGGTAAGGTCCCGGACGTGTGACACCGACCTTACGTGACCTTACCTCTCTACACGTGTGATCTCTTTTGAGCACCACACCAGCTGTTACAACCACCTCAGGGGGAATGACCTGTAAACTACGTCGTGTACACACACAAGATCAAAACAACATATACTTATGAAGCAGTTGGATCGCAAGCGTTGCTCACTCTGCCAAACCCAACATGACGACCCCGAGTGAATATGCAAATAGGAGTCTTGTGACAATAAACAACCACATCACTATTCATCATAAGTACTAATAAATACATCACCAGACGCGTCGACAATCAACACACAACAAGTGCGTAACGTAATGATGAAAACTTTGGTGTATACAAATTTTCCAGCTAAGTCTTACTTGGGAAGGAATCGCCTGTGTGTGTGCGTGTATATATATATATATATATATATATATATATATATATATATATATATATATATATATATATATATATACGTCAGATAACATGTTTGTTTGTTTTAGCACATGCGGAGGAAGGAGGAAGCAAGCATGCAAATATGGATGGAAATAGCACTCCACCTGCTCGCCTGCTATACGCAACAACACGCAACAAAAAAGGAGGGGTATACGCCCCAGTGCTACAGGGTTCGACGCACTACGCCATCCAAATCAAAAGGAACAAGACTTGCTTCTGTATGTTGATTTAGAACACGAGCGTCTTCACGGACGTGTGTGAACCAGACTCTCTGATAACCCGATTTTTCTTAAGGTCTGAAAAGGCCATTATAATGACAAGGGTCATTAGAGCTTCGCCCTTATCTCCCCCGGACATCTCCCTCTGTCTCCTGGATAGAACGACACACTTATCATATGCCACATTAACCAGTCATGGAGGCTAACCTGCAACCTACCTACCTGGGCTCGAACCCGGCATAATACCCGTCCGCCAAGCAAGTCGAGACCCGCCTAACCCACCCATGCCAAAACCAGGAGAAGGACCCACCCAAGTCACGGCCATGCTAGGCCACGTCAATGCTTACCTAATAAAGATTGTGTTGGCTTGCTTCCAGGGTTGAAGACCGGACACACACACACACACACACACACACACACACACACACACACACACACACACGCGCGTGTACACGACACACCCCTGCTGATCACGCTTTCCCTTTGGCATCTGCTGCCCCGGGCGATACACAAACACGCATACACACACCTGCCTTGACCCCCAAAGGTACCTTCAATCTATATGCCTTCCTCCCTCTACACACCCTAGCCTACCCCACCCTCACACTCGCTCACGCTCCCTTTATTCCTTGAAAGTCTGTGTTTACACTCACACTCCCTCGTCCATTGGCAATCCTCCATTCCCCTCATCCTCACACTTCTACTGACAGCCTGTTCATCCCCTAACCTCAGCCCACACCTTCCCCAAGACCTCGTCTTCCCCAATACCCTTAGAGACCCCTCTACAGGGTGTCCGGGACCCCAACCCTCCCCACCTTTTAAAAGGGGTGGACACCCACACCACAACATGAATCATGGGGGATCAAAACTCACCTGTTCGAGACGTGGAAACCCATCTACGACGCTCGTGCTTTGCATGCCACACCCCAAACACACCAAGACCGGATCCCATCGCCTCTCTCTCTCTCTCTCTCTCTCTCTCTCTCTCTCTCTCTCTCTCTCTCTCTCTCTCTCTCTCTCGTCCTCCTCTCTCTCTCCCCTGATCATCACCCCCCCCCCCCACACACACTCATCTTCTCTCCCCTTTGCCTCAAACTATGACCTAGGTGACGGCCAGCACCATCTCTGTAGCAGGCGGAGGGAGGGAGGGAAGATAAGGTGGTGCGTGTGTGTGTGTGTGTGTGTGTGTGTGTGTGTGTGTGTGTGTGTGTGTGTGTGTGTGTGTGTGTGTGGATTGGTTTGTGACTCGTATCGCCTCATAAAAGGAAATCAGCTTTATGAAACCGAGTTATGACTCATTATCCCGCCAGGGTTTGACGACACTGTTGGGGAGGGAGGGAGGGAGAGAGAGAGAGAGAGAGAGAGAGAGAGAGAGAGAGAGAGAGAGAGAGAGAGAGAGAGAGAGAGAGAGAGAGAGAGAGAGAGAGAGAGAGAGGATATTGCTACTGTGATGGGGATTGCAGCTTCACTTTTCGCTGCTTGTGCAATATATATATATATATATATATATATATATATATATATATATATATATATATATATATATATATATATATATATATATATCACCAAAACAGTGTGTATGGCAATACCTACACTAAAAGCTAAATTCCATACGTCATGTACAATCATGGATTACCAATAATATTCTCTTAATAAGCTTCACAACTTTGGTTATAACAACACACTTCCTCCTTTCCAAGTGCTAAAGTTGTGCTGAGCAGTGATCATTACAACAGACCACAACAACACTTGACTGAAGAAACACTTTATAATAAAGTTGCATGACAGGCATGTCCAACACAACACATGTTGTACATGTACAACCGTACATAATACAACCATACACTGGACATGTACAACCATACACTGGACATGTACAAGAGAAACACGAACAGAAATGAAGATGAAGAGACACAGTCACACACACACACACACACACACACACACACACACACACACACACACACACACACACACACACACACACACACACACACACACACACACACACGAATACGGACAGTCATACATACGAATACGAAATGACATTCAAAAAACACATGGACAGTAAGAAACAGACATGTACAATCATAACATATGACTATGTACAGACACACACACACACACACACACTGACTGACAAGACAGGTCAAAGGTCATCGCATTCGACATCGGGCCGCCCACGCACCTGAAAATACGAAGAAGAACAACGATTTTCGGATACACGCATCACCCACTCTGTGTGTAAATCATCCTCGACCACGTAACAAACCTGGCCAAGTGAATCTAGTCCTGCTCGCCTGGGCTGAATCTATGATGCCACGCAACACATCTATGCAGGGCCAAGGATAAATAATCAGTCCAGCCATCCATCTTTGTTGCCTACGCTAGTTCAATTAAGAGCGTCCCAGTGCGAGACTACATCAGGGAACTTAACGATACATAATAATTCTGATCCTACAGAATCTCGATACTACAAAAGGCTACAGTAGGGGGTTGATATGATATAAGACTACGACAGTAACGTCCCCATACAACAGAAGGCGTCTGGATACAATCAAACGCTACAATAACAGGACATCTACATTAACCGTTAACTGCCTCACTCAGGTATATGTCCTTCTTACCCTCTTTTGTCATCTCCAAAGCTTCTGATATGGTATGGCACTTGGGGGGGGGGGGTCTCATCTCTAAGCTCCCCTCTTTTGGTTTCCCTCCCTCACTTTGCTCCTTCCTATCTACCTTCCTCTCTGACCGATCTATCTCTGTGGTTCTTGATGGATAAGCCTCCCCCCATTTACCTCCATCAACAGCGGTGTCCCTCAAGGTCTGGTTCTGTCCCCTACACTTTTTCTCTTTTTCAACGATTCCCTCTCCACATATAGATCCAAATGCACTCATACGCTGACGACTCAACACGGCATTCATCCACATCCTTCAATCCTGCTCCTTCTTTCCTCACTCGATCTGCATCTCGTCTTAACACAGCTTCCCCAGTCAACCCAGAGTTGGACAGGATATCTCAGTGGGTCTCCAAGACCCAGTTTCTGCCTATCTCTCCATCGAAGACTCCTTACAACTCTCGTCTCTCCTCTGCCGGTTCTGTAATTCCACCTCTTGACTCAATGAACATACTTGGTATTAGCGTAACATCCACTCTATCTTGGCAACCCCACATTACGGAAATACCCAAGTCTGCCTCTAAGAAACTGGGTGTCCCGTTTAGATGTCGAATAAAAAGAGAAGCACGAGAAAAATGAATATAAACAGGAAATCCTACAGTCATGAAAACGAGACAGATGCCAAGAGGAACACACACAAACCACTAATGACATCTGTTCATGTTACCAGAACATAAAGACATGAATCAATGTGAAACTACGAAGACAAGGACGTAACAAAATTCATAACAACAGAAGAAAACGACGCCTTAGAATTAATGAGGAACAGGAGACAGAGCGAAGCAGGATGTGTGTGTGTGTGTGTGTGTGTGTGTGTGTGTGTGTGTGTGTGTGTGTGTGTCACTACACCATGTGTTGCTTTACAGAGGAAGTAGCTACGCCAGGCCAGAACCAGTTCACTGTGAGCGGTGATGGATGACTGCTTTTTCTCCCTCCCCTCACCCCACACACACACACACACACACTCCTAGATCACCCCCACCCCAGTAATCTCCGTCAACACCCCCTACCCAAGTAATCCCCCCCTAACCAAGTAATCTCAGCCCCCCCCTCCCCCTCCACAACCATTGGAAGATCAATACATACGAGCTAAGCTGCCTTCCTCCCCCACCCCCCCCACCTCCACCACCCCACATCCAACCCCCCCCCCCACCTCAATCACCTATCCTCATTGTCGTCACCTCATTCGTGGACCTGCAAGCACACACACACACACACACACACACACACACACACACACACACACACAACCATCTCTTCCTCACAATGACCTGATATCCCACGCGAAGATGGTTTCTTCATTCCTTCCTTCATCATTCATGGTGTGCAACAGCGAGGCGTCTTATAGGGGGGGGGGGGATGGAAGAGTCAGTTCTTCTCACAGTGAGTTTGTAAACACCAGCCCACAGTGGAGTGATCGTCACTACAACATGTATAACTGCGTGTGTGTGTGTGTGTGTGTGTGTGTGTGTGTGTGTCAACAGAGGGGGGAGAAGGGGCGTGTGGTGGGGGGGGGTGGGGTTCTGGCGTAGGCCCTTGAGTTCCATTCACATCCTCGTAGTAGGACACAATCCGCAGCACTCATGCCCCCGCAATACGCATGGCGGGCTGGGAGATTCCCGCATACGCATTTACCGCTGGCGAACCACATGCGTCCATGCGTAAGAAAAGCCCCCCCCCCCCCTCCTACATACGCACTAACAAAAGTACATAATAAGCATTTATCATTATTATATTACTATTACTATTACTATTATTATTATTATTATCATTATTATTATCATTATTATTATTATTACTATTATAATTATTATCACTACTATTTTTATCATTATTATCATCATCATCATTATCGTCATTATTATTATTATCATTTTCTATCAACTGTGGGAACATACAGCAAAAAACAAACTGCCACGGTCGAATGATCCCAAGTGACAAGCGGGCAACACGCGCACCGTGCTCTTCCCAGAAGCGGCCATCAGATTCTACGAGACATCTCCCGCAGCTTCACACCACGAGACGCGAGACCTCTTCCTCGGTCTCGTACATGACCTTGGCGGCGGCGGCGTTGCCAGGGTAAGCTAGGTCAGGGTAAGGCAGGTCAGGTCAAGTCGTTAGGTCAGGTCAAGTCGTTAGGTCAGGTCAAGTCGTTAAGTTAGGCTGAATTGTAGACGGTCGAATTATGCTAAAATAAAGCTACGTTATGTCAGACGAGATGAAGTAAGTTCACATTACGTCACGCGGGGCTGAAGTTAGGTCAGGTCAAGTTAGATTAAGTTAGGGCAGCCTCCGTGCCTCTCTCTACGTTTCCGGATGGGCTTTTACAAGTATCTGAATGAGATAAACCCACAAAATATAACTACATCCACTCGCATACCTTTATCACCACCATTTTTAAATGTCGCCTTTGTTTACCAACACATTAACAGTGGCGTAAAATTACCTCGGAAGCAACAAGCCAATATGGCCTCTCCCAAGCCTCGTCATTGAGACTAAAACAACGGAGTCGTTTCTTTTGACCGCATGAGCGTGTGTCTCCCCGTCATTCACACACCTCCAGATCTTCACAACAAACAACAACAACAACAACAACAACAACAACAATAACCTGAAAAGAGAGATAAAAAACCTGACAACATGATAATGAAGCTATATACACTCACGTCGAAATGGCATTCAACCAAACCAGATTTGAAAACCCGATAAATTTGTTCGGTTTTGAAAAGAAAAAAAAAAGAAATAGTCATTACAATTAATGCAAAGTAGAAAAAAAATACATTTTTCAGGGAATTTCAATTTAAAAGGAAATATTGAGCAGCATATTTATTTTTATCCAAAATTCGTAATATATGCATGACGAAGAATTCAACATAACATGAACCAAATGATGTTCATATATGGGTTCTTATAAGCGCCCTATGAGAGTAGAACTCCTCCCCCTCCCTTCCTGTATAACACATATATGTTCTTATATAGGACCCACCAGGGTGGAACTCCCTCCCTCCCCCCCTATAGCACAAATAGGTACTCATGTGCCTATATGTTCAACAACACCTCAATCAACCTACACCTTTACGCTCAACAACGGTCTGCGGGTTCACCACATCCCATCCCCAGGCTAAACTATCTCCCTTACTAACCAAACTACTGAGAGGGGAGGAGGGGGAGGGGGGGATAAAAATGGGGAGGGGAGATGGGTAGTAGGGGGAGGAACGTAATGGGGTGGCGGGGTCCGATGGCAAAAATGGTGTGGGCTAGGAAATGGGAGAGGAAGAGAGGGGGGTCAGAGAGAGAGAGAGAGAGAGAGAGAGAGAGAGAGAGAGAGAGAGAGAGAGAGAGAGAGAGAGAGAGAGAGAGAGAGAGAGAGAGGGGGGGGGCATTAAGGGGATAAAGGGGGTAAGCAGAAAGGGTGATGTGGTGATCCATAGAGGCGACAGCTGGCATCATAACAGATGGCCGCCGGGTCTCACCGAGAGGGAAAACACAGTGTGGGTTGGTTCCATTCACCAGGCCGTATATAGTGGCGGACTTAAGTAGAAAATCCGATTTTACAGTAATGGTCGTGAAGTGTGAGGCAGGCAGCGGGAGGAGGCAAGTGCACAACCCCCATTACGATACACTTCAATATACATCACAGCAGGCGAGGGCCAACTTCAATATACATTACAGCAGGTGAAGTGTAACTTCAATATACATCACAGCAGGCGAAGTGTAACTTCAATAAACATCTCACACACAAATGAAGCGGAACTTTAGTAAAATGCTTGTCATTGTAGTTTAGACAACAGCTAACCAATATTGAATATTCTTATTAAAAAAGAATATCGTCACGTGCCAAAACTGAAAAAATACATATATAAAAAAAATACACACTGACACAGGTCAATAGTAAAAACACATCACCACGTTTTCTTACGAAATATAAACCTTATATATTTAACATTTCAAACTTTTCCCTTCACTAAACCTCACGAATCAAATATTCACCTATGAATATCTATGTAAATATTCACACCGGCCGTACGTCCAGAAGGCCTGGAATTTCAAGAGGGGAACCCGCGCGCGGTGTTGCACTATAATTCCGCCCCACATCACCCAAACCTTAATTGACAAGTAATTTAATAGGGGTGGGGGTGGGGGGAGGGGGGAGGGGGAGGGGGAGGGGTGTTGAACTCTCGGTACGTTAGAGGAGGAGGAGGGGGGGCCTGTTATGGAGGAGGAGGGAGGGAGGGCGCTAGATTCGTTTATGATAGAAATTCCAAAATTAGACACACACACACACACACACACACAGACACACACACACACATACACACACACACACACACACACACACACCTCCCCCTTCCCCCCCTCCCCCAAGTGTGTGGGGGGGGAGGGGGCAGAGTACTGGTAAGAATATTATTCATTGGTTCGTCTCTAAACATATTTTACCGGAGACGCTTCTCCCTGTGAGAGAGAGAGAGAGAGAGAGAGAGAGAGAGAGAGAGAGAGAGAGAGAGAGAGAGAGAGAGAGAGAGAGAGAGAGAGTCGTCGCTGGTAGCGCCGTCAACGAGGTGTTGTCCCCAGTTCCCGTCTATGCCACCCCCGTCCTTCCGTCTAATTAACACTGGGGGTGGGGGAAGACGCTGCTAAGCCTCAGACGACCCAGAGAGGGGCGTCAATGCCCTGGAGGAAAGGTTAGATTCTCGACCTTAAGGGGAGTTACTGGTACTTGTCCTAATTAGAAAAAAAAAAAAAAAAAAAAAAATGAGACGGTAGTGGGGGGAGGAGGGGGAGGGGGGAGGGGGGAATGATGATTTGACAGGAGGCAACTCACATCACAAAAAATACAAATGTGTTAAGATTTTTTTTTTGACACATATATACATTTTTTTTTTTTTGGCACATTTTTTTTTTTTTTTTGGCACATTTTTTTTTTTTTCTGCAAATATGGAGCATGAGATTGGCGCACGCGGGCTATTTTCGACACATTTTCAACACTTATCAAGACGAAGAAAAGAAAAAGAGAAATACATTGCAAAATATTCACACACACACACACACATACACACACACACACACACACACACACACACACACACACAAAATGGCAATTTAAATTCGCACATGTGAAGTGCGTCTCAATATTTGCATACGAGCTGGCGAGTGAAACTTCGGTTATAATTATACACTTCTGCATACAACCATGTTCTCACAACCTTCATCATGTTACCTCTCGCGTGCATGGCGGTGCCCATTTCGCGTGCATGCCGTGGGCCATTTGAAACTTGCGTGCATGACGGTCTTATTTTGCGTGCGTGCCATGGACTTTCAAGCTTGCGTGCATGGCGGTGCCCATTTCGCGTGCATGCCGTGGGCCATTTTAAACTTGCGTTGCATGACGGACTCATTTGAGTGCATGCTCTATGCTCTTGCGTGCGTGCCATATGCCCTCAAACTTGCGTGCATAACGGTACCCGTGTTTTTTTTTGAGTGCATGCCGCCTGCTCTTGCGTGCATAACCGACGCCCACTCACGTGCATGGCACATCCTCCTCGTACGTGACTGACGTACCACTAGACCCCCACAGTACCGCTCCCAGCCACTATAAAGAAAACGTAATGTTGTCCATACAATGCACTACGGTCACGTGGTATGGCACTGTCATCCTGCACCTCCTCTCGCCCACATCCCCTAAGGCTGGAAATCCCACCGAACCGCTGCGTATTTGCATCTTAACGAGTGCAGTACAGATCCCTAATTACTTCTAATGAATAGAGTCATTAATATATATACATACACAACGCTGGAAACGACCCGGAAGTAGTTAAAGCTGGCTTACAAGGCCAGAATTACACGTGACGTAATGTGTGTGTGTGTGTGTGTGTGTGTGTGTGTGTGTGTGTGTGTGTGTGTTTTAAGCTAATTACGGAGCATCGCTCTCATAGATAGGCCACAACCCCTTGACTGGTGGAGGAGGGGGGGGGAGACTGGAGGGGGTGGGGGAGAGACTTGAAGGGGGGGTGGTGATGGGGGAGTTGTTGGGGGGGGGGGGGTTGAGGAGAGGGAGGGAGGGGAGAGGAGGGAGGGAGGGGGGAGGGATGATCATCCAGCCTGTTCTATCGCGCCCATAGGAAATCGACCAGCTGGACGCGCTCAGCTGGCTGGCTGGGTAGCTGGTCTACGCCCCAGGAGAGAGAGAGAGAGAGAGTGAGAGAGAGGCCTCTCTCTCTCTCTCTCTCTCTCTCTCTCTCTCTCTCTCTCTCTACAGTGTAGCAGTGTCCACAAACAGTGAATGTGTACAGTGATCGTGTTCATGCCTTTGCGTCTGTGGAAAGGGGAAAAAAATATATATATATATCATCATACTCTCAGAATGAGGGAATAATTAAATGCTGTCATTAAGACGATTCTAATTAACCCCTCCTTGACCTCGAGGTCATGACCTATGGGGGTACAAGTACGACGCTATGGTGTGGTGACCTGACCTCATGGCTTCAATACCCGTAAGGGTCAACAAGACAAAAGCCAGGTCGTCATATTCAAGGGTCGTACCGTCGTGCTCAAGGATCGTACCGTCGTGCTCAAGGGTCGTACCGTCGTGCTCAAGGGTCTACCGTCGTGCTCAAGGGTCGTACCGTCGTGCTCAAGGGTCGTAGCGTCGTGCTCAAGGGTCGTAGCGTCGTGCTCAAGAGGTTAGCACCCAGTGGGCGCCCCCACTATGTTCTCACTATAGTGCCGACAGGTAGCAGGTTAAAGACACATTTTCAATTACTTCAAATCCACAATCATTTACACCATAACCCCCGTGGTGTAGTGGTCAACGTTCCTGATCGTGACGCGGCATTCACGGGCCGCCCAGGGTCGAGCGCATAGGTTCGAATCCCGGTTGCGACAGTCGGTCCACAGTCGATCCAGCTGTTCGTCCAACCCTCGGGACTGGTCGATAAAATGGTTACTTGGCTTAGGCACATAGCGTTAACGAGATCGTCCCCAATCAAGGCTTCAGTTACCCGTGTCGTCTCATCAAATAAACAAAAACTAATATAGGAAGTAAAGAAAACGTTATGTCATGGTTACCGCACGTTGAAAGAAAACGTGGCGGTCGCGGCATGCAAGCAAGATGTGGATGCAGATGAAATATTCCTCACAGACGATCGACTGCTTGACCTGGGTCCGCACAGGGTGGGGAGGAGGTCAAGCGGGGTCATCCCGGATCAATAAACTCTGCTCTCTGTGGTTAGCCACTTAACCTGGCCAGACCCTGAAGTTTGTCACACTCAAGACAAGAACACTTGTTCGTAAATCGGCCGGGAGGTCGTTTTCGCACCCCCTCTAATGAACGCCACGCTGTGACCCTGACCTTTGACCCTGGAGCCCCAAATACCACACATAGTTAGAAATACCTTTAGAGCACCCGTGGTATAAATTGGGATCCATGTCCATAGATCCGATCTTCATAGACTGAGTGCAGAAAGTGTATAGTGATATCCGAGTGAAACAGACACTCGTCTGACCTTG
>NC_092269.1:2412340-2429840 GCF_036320965.1 Panulirus ornatus
TTAGTGGGGGAGATGAGAGGGTGGTGGGGGGGGAGGAGGGGGTGGTTGGAGATTAGCGGGGAGTGGAGAGGGGTCTAGGGAACGGAGGGTGGAGTTTAAGGGGTGGAAGAATGAAATATGGGTGGAATTAAGTGGTATAAGGGGCAGATGTTGGGGGAAGGGGTGGAAGTGGCAGTTTAAAGGGGAGGAGAGTGGATTTTAAGGGGGTGGAGTGTGGATTTTAAGGGGGTGGAGAGTGGATTTAAGAGTGGAAGGTGTATTTTTAGGGGGAAGGGGAAGGTGGAGTTTAGGTGATGGGCTTATTGTGGAGGTAGGAATGTCTCAAAGTGGTTGGCGTGGTGGGGTACGGATGGGTTGACGTGGGCAGTGCTGCTGGATCGGTTGATGGGGATGCCATCGGGTGTGTATTGACGTGGGTGCCACTGAGATGGTTGACGTGGGTGCCACTGAGATGGTTGACGTGGGTGCCACTGAGATGGTTGACGTGGGTGCCACAGAGATGGTTGACTTGGGGTGTCACTGAAACGATCGACGTGGGTGCCATTGACATGGTTGACGTGGGTGCCACAGAAACTCTTGATATGGTAACAAAAGACTGGCTCGTTGGGAGAGGAAAAAAAACACATCTCCACCCTGTCCCTTCTCCTCCCTACTTCTCCCTGCCTTCCTAACACTTCCTCCCTATTCTCCCTCACTCTTGCCTTCACCCTCTCCCCGCCCCCCCTCCCCCTCCCCCGTTGGTCGACGCGTCAGGGAGAGATGGTACAAGAGGCGTAACCGGATTCTCCCTTTCTCTCTCCCTTCTCCCCTCTCCCTCCGCCTATCCTCCCCTCTCCCTTCTCCCCTCTCCCTCCGCCTATCCTCCCCACACTCCATCACACGACTCGTCTCCCCCCTCCCCTCCCCCACCCCGCGTCACCACCACATCCAAACACATTACTCCACATTCCCCCCCTCCCCCCCCCCCGAGCGTCACGTAACACCCCCCCCGTCACGACACAACACAACCGTCACAGGCGTCACACCCGCAGCCTTCCGGCGGTTCCCGGTACGCGCGGCTGCGGCAGGCAGAGCGAGAGCCGCAGGCGACGGCTTGCGGTACTACCGCCTGCGGTTAGCCTCCCGGAAGACGCGCGGGAGCCCGGCAACACGGCCCCCGTTTTCCTTCCAGTGTTGAGTACCTTCCCCCCGAGCGGTGGTTTCCCGCGTTAGCCAGGTAGCGCCGAGAACAGGTTCTGTTGCCAGTTGATTTCTTTTTTTCCTTAAATTATAATACAGGAGGGGAGGATTTCCAGGCCCCCCCCCCCCCCTTTAAAGTCGTCTAGGGTTCCGGTAATGGCGGTCGACCGGCTTCCTCAACCACTCATCAGACGACCCGGAACGAGGGGGAAGGGGTGGAAGCAACGACCTCACCTAACGACCCTCAACCCTCCCCCCCCCAAAGTTCCTCGGCGAACGAGGTCATTTGCCCTACGAGGGTCACGTGAACACACGTCACTTCCTCCTCCCCTAGCTTGTTAAGACGATTCCATTTAAACATCAAAGGCCGAGGGAGCCTCTCAGGGAGAGAGGCCGAGAAAGATGAAGGAAAGGGAGAGGGAGAGGGGAAATGGGAGGAATGAAGCCAAAAGGGAGAGAGGGGAAGGAAAGGGGAACTTGGAGGAATGGAATGGGAAGATGGGGGGGGGGAGAAGACTGTGAAAGATGAAGGAAAGGGAGAAGGGGGAATATGGGAGGAATGAAGGCAAAAGGGAGAAAGGGGAAGGAAAGGGGAACTTGGAGGAATGGAATGGGAAGGGGGGAGAAAAGACACAAGGTGGGATGGTAAAGGGATGGGATCAAATTATTTAAGGGAAGAAATAAGATGCCGTAAGATAGATGTCGAATGAATAAATGAAGGAATGAATGAATGAATGAATGAATGAATGAAGGAAGGAAGGAAGGAAGGAAGGAGGGAAGGAAGGAAGGAAAGAAGGAAGAAGGAATGAAGGAAGGAAAGACGAAAGAAAACAATACCTCTAAAAACACGGGCTCCATCAACGTCAACACACGAAAAGACGAAACAAATTAAATAAAAACATGACCAAAAAAACAAGATAAACAAACACATGATATTGACACAGGAAAGCCTTCGATCACAGACACACACACACACACACGATACAAACCAAGCACAACAAACGAAGACAAACAACGAGATAAATGACAAACAAACACAAGGAGGAGGAGAGGGAGGAGGAGGAGGAGCGAATTGCGCTGAGCGCCAGCTACAAGACTGGACTCCCTTCCTCCCTCCCTCCCTCCCTCCCCAGGCTGTGGAGGGAGGGAGGGAGGGAGGAAGGGAGTGGGTGGGGGAGGGGGGTGTCTGTGTGGCGCGTCGCTGTGGTTGGGGTTAACATGTTTGTGGTAAGTACCGACGGCCAATGACATCCTAAAGCCCTCTGTTCATCTGTCTAATGATGTCTAACTGTCTATCTACCAATCATGTATACATATATACATCTATCTATCATATCCATACATCCATACATCTTTCCAATCTGTCTATAATATCAACTATACCCCCCTGTCCATGTATGTTCTTCTGACCATCAAACATTCCTATATACATTTCTCAATCATATAAACATCTATGTCTGTCTACGATGTGTTATCCATTTAATAATGCTATGTAAATCTATCTAATGTTTATACACATAACTACAAGCTGTTCTCCAGTGTTCTTCCACCACACTGTTCCCCAGTGTTCCACTACCACACTGTTCTCCAGTGTTCCCACTATCACAGTGTTCTCCAGTGTTCTTCCACCACACTGTTCTCCAGTGTTCTTCCACCACACTGTTCTCCAGTGTTCCCACTACCACAGTGTTCCCCAGTGTTCCACTACCACAGTGTTCTCCAGTGTTCCACTACCACAGTGTACCCCAGTGTTCCACTACCACAGTGTACCCCAGTGTTCCACTACCACAGTGTACCCCAGTGTTCCACTACCACAGTGTACCCCAGTGTTCCACTACCACAGTGTTCTCCAGTGTCCCACTACATTACCACTTCAAGTAGCCTTAATATCACCATCTATTTCCTAACTACACTTCTCCTCTACCTTCCATTATCTCTAATTATTTCCAAATGACACCAAATCATCATCACTATCACCTCGCCTCACCTCCATCATCTTCACTATCTTCCACACGAGCCACATTGATCGCCACTACGTTACGATCGCTCATCCAACCTCGCTCTCCTCATGAAAATGAGGACGATAATGAGGTGCCTCACCTCCTCCTCCTCCTCTTTATCTACCACAATTATCATTTGTCATTCAATTTATTTCTTCACCATCTCCTCCCCCTTCCTCCTCCTCCTCCTCCTCCCCCTTCCTCCCTCCCTCCTTTCTTCTTTCGCTGCCACCGCCACTATCCCAGTCCACTCTGAGTTACCACAGCCACTTAAAGAGTTACCACAGGTCACAGGAGTTACCAGCGTCACTCATGGGTATATCCCCCGTCACTCACAGCCAACACCCCCCCCCCCCCCCCCGTCCTCAAGCTAACGACGGAAGCCACTCCAAGCACGTAACTCGACCCTAACTACCCACAACCACTACTACCAGTCTTTGAGTTACCTCTCGTTTCATACCTCATTTCACAGTAAACTAAACACCCCCACCCCTTCATTATCAGGGACAGTTTGATAGTTAATCAGCATTCCCCTTGTTTGGCGACGGTAGTTTGGTAGGTAATTAGAGGTCTCCTGGCATGTTGACCTCTCTCACTAATCACTCCACCTGAGACAATCAGGTCACTCAGTTCTTCTTCCCCACCCCTCCCCAATATAACTCACTCCCCACTCCCCATTCCTCTTCTCCCTTTCACCCTACAGTCACTCCCCATCCTCTTCCTCTCCCCTATTCTTCCTCCTCCTCCCCCGATCTCTCCCCAGGCCAACTCCAATCCCCTTCCTCCTCTCCCCAATCCCCATCACCCCTCTCCCTCGTCATAGGCCTACGAGGGGAGACGCGTCGTGACGTCAGCTGGGAGACACGAGACGTGGCAGAATGAGGGGAGACTAAATGGCCGAGAGCAGTGTACAACATGAGGCAAAAAGTCACAACGAGGGGAGACAAAAACAAAAATTACCTAAGATACAAGACAGAAAGAAAATGGGGAGTGAGTTTATGACTAGTTGAAAAAAAATATGGAAAAACGTTATTAAATGTCCAAACGTTTAAAATGTTTTATAACACTAAACGTTGAATTAATAGGTAAATAGATTATCGTTTTTGGGAAATGATAAACATGAGAATAACAACAAATGTAGATAATCATAATGAGGTTTGTATATATTGGGTTGTCAAACTTTGAAGTTATGAGCGTGAATTTATTAAAATTGAAAAAAAAAATTTACTAAATCCAATATCAATAAAAATTGCCAAATATGAGCTTGAAATGATACAGCTACAACAATCAAAACACCACAAAATCTACCATAAAAAAAAAGCTACAGAAAACGGGCAGTGGAGCCTTTACAAATACAGAGAGCCACACTTAAATAGACTGTCACTTCCATCAGTTGGTTGAATTCCTGGGGGGGATATGGGGGGGGGGTATTTCTGGCCCATCCAGGACCACGCCCATCTCCCCCAGCCCAAGCCTAAACCCCTCCATCCAACCCCCCAACCATCCCCCCCCCAGAGTCTCTGGGGGGATGTAAGCCACAACTCCCCCCCCTCCCCCCCTTACCGTACACCACAACAGATTAACGTAATTGCCCAATCCGTGCAGCAAGGTGAACGACGTCCCCAGGGCCCTTCAGATACGGGTGGTGGTGGAAAACGGGAGGCGGTGACCCGCTGTCGAATATCCAAAGGAAATAAAGGACAGAGAAGGGGAACAGAACGGAAGAAAATGTACCGCGGGGATGAAATTGAAAAAATGGAAAGTATGATGGGAAAAGAAATACATTAAGGAAAAGGTTAGAAAAAAATATATAGAAAAAGGAACAGAACGGAAGGATAGAAAATGTAGTACGAGGATGAAACTACAGAAAATGGGAGGCATGATGGGAAAAGAAATATGTTATGGAAAGGGTTAAAAAGAAAACGGGAAAGGCGACACGGGATCAAATAACTCAAAACACGAGACATGTGCGGCGGACAGACCAAACGAGGCAATCACCTCGTAAACAACCATCGTTAAGTCGGCCCGAGACGGGCAGTTAATGGTGCAGAAAATTGTGAGTCGCCCTATTATGTGAAGAACAATATGTTATATCGGCAAACATTCTTCACATACCCAAAGAACATGGGATGTGGCTTATGTAAAGAGGAAAATGGGAATTCTGAATTTTTTTTTTTTTTTGATCTCTTGAGGACGATGGAACGACCCTCTTTAATCACGATGGTACGACCTTCAGGGTATGATAGTTTGGCCTTTGACCTGACCATATAAGGGTCAGGTCAAAGGCCAGGTCATGGTACCCAGGGGTCGTGCCGTTGGACTCAGGAGTCACATGGTCGTGTTCAATGTTTGTACAGTAGTACACAAGGGTCGTACCGTTGTACACAAGGGTCGTATCGTCGTGGACAAGGGTCGTATCGTCGTACACAAGGGTCGTATCGTCGTACACAAGGGTCGTACCGTCGTGCTCTTGGGTAGTAAAGTCGGACACGTCTTCAATCACTCCCAGCCAACAGACGCAACGCCCAACAGACCGCCGGGAACGAGACAGAAAAAAAAAAACAGACTAAAACCAAGTTACGCTCCCGCGGTCCGTTTTTTGTGGTGCGATGGATGGAGATGTTTGGGGCGAGACGCTACGACAGGTAGGCCTACGGTGGTGGCGGGCCCACCGCCCACCAAGGGTGGGGTGGGGGGTGTTTAGAGAGGGGAGGGGGAGGAAAGATGGGGAGGATATGAGGGAAGGAGGAAGGGGGGGGTAAAGATGGGGGGGTGACAGGGTAGGGGAGGAGGGGAGGGGTCAAGGTAAGTGTGTGTGTGTGTGTGTGTGTGTGTGTGTGTGTGCGTGTGTGTGTGTGTGTGTGTCTAGTGAAGACTCAAGAGGTTGACCACAAGAAAAGCTGCGAGAACAAGAGAAGGAAACGTCCTGGAAACGTTTTATGGAGTGGAATAAAACGTTCGATAAATGTATTACGGGGTTAAACGTTTTGGAAACGTATCATTCAAGGGAAGAGGGGAGGGGAAAACGTTTCAGGAACTCCTTCAGCTGAAGTCTGGAGAAACGTCCTTAACCCGAGCTACGTGTACGTCCGCTTGCAGACCTTCCATCGTTTGTTTACACCACATAAACAATGCCATCTCACAGACGTCTCCAGCGACGCAAACAAACAAAATCAAGGAAAGAAAAAAAGGGGGAAACTGCTTCGTGTGACTCTTCCAGACCCCACGATGTAGCTGTTTCCGGCCAGCTTCCGTGTGTTTCGCCAGCGTTGTCTGAAACTGTGTTGGTGATGAAGTACACGAATGTATGTGTGTGTGTGTGTGTGTGTGTGTCTCACAGGTTCCAGCTAGCCTTGTGTTCTAATGGCAACTCAACACACACGACACCTGTGTTGCTTCGTAAGGACCGAAACATTCACCAATATCGGGCTAAAACAACTTGACCCCTGGTGGCTCAATGTGGTACAGCAGTTCAAGGGGACTTGACCTATTTATAGCCCCAGTGTCTGAGGTGCAGAGATGGTGGTGATGGTGGTGATGGTGAAGGGATAGTGGTGTGGTTAGTTGGTGAAGACTGGTGGAGTGTTGGAGTGGTACTGATGGAGGAAGTGTTTCCGTTTTGTGTTGGTGATGGTGGTGGTGGAGGTGGTGGCGTGGACCTTACCGTTGCTGACGTGGCCTCTGATCATTCTGGTGGTGATGTCGTGCTGTTGTTGGTGTATTTGGTAACAGATGTCGCTGGAGCTGATTTTGTTGGAGTTAGTGTTGGTAAAGTTGTACTTTGCTGGTGACCGTCGGTGTCGCCATTGTGGGAGACAATGGTGGTGGTGGTGGTGGTGTGTGTGTGTGTGTGTGTGTGTGTGTGTGTGTGTGTGTGTGTGGCAAACGACGAACTACCCACTACTACCCCACACATGCAACCACCCTCCATCATGTGTTCTCTCCCTTCCCGCACCTGTCCCTGAGACAGACAGACAGATAGCCAGCCAGACGGACGGACGGACGGACGCAAGGGACCTGTCTGACCTCATTGGAGGGGGGGAGGGGAGGGACGAGACGGGCTCAACATTAAGGGGGGGTTGACCCAACGGAACAGCGCTAATGGTGCCTAATGGTGGCGCTTCTCAGGGTAATGGTGGCACTTCTGGAGGTGATCGCTACATTATGCAAATGAGGACCAGTCAAGCAGGTGGGAAAAGCTTAGGGAAATGACTGTAATTCTTCCTCACTCTCCTCCTCTCTCTCCCTCCTCCTCCTCCTCCTCCTCTCTCCCTCCTTCTGTGAAGGAAACGGTTCGACAAGGGAGAGAGGAAGGAGTCCCAGGGTGATAAACATGGGGTATATGGCAGAAAGGGAGAATGATAAAAGTAGGGAAGATGAGTTACGAAGGAAAGGGATTCTACAGATATTCCAACACCAACAGAACCATTGGATTCGTGTGTGTGTGTTGGGGGTGGGGGGACATCCGGTGTGGCAGGAGGAGGATGAAGAGGGCGAAGGGGGAACTGATGCTAAAGATGGAGAGGAAGAGGAGGAAGAGAGAAAAAAAGATGACATGAATGATGATGATGATGATGATGATGATGATAGTGATGATGATGATGATGATGATGATGATGATGATAGTGATAGTGATAGTGATGATGATGATGATGAAGGGAGGGGGGAGGGAGGGAGGGAGGGAGACAGCTGGCAACCCCCATCAGGAAGGGGGAGAGAGAGAGAGAGAGACCCATCAGTGGGAGGGTGGCGACCTCTACACGAGCCTACAACCCAGTCACAACGTAACGTAGACAGATCAGCAACAACCCTACAACCCGTGTCAGACTACAACATCATACATAACCAGACATCAAAGTATACTTTACCAGCCACTGTATATCAACTCCTGCCTCCCACAAGCCAGCGTACTTACCTGAAAATAAAGAATACAACATCAGATATAACAACACTGAATCAATATCAATATTGCAAAAAATATATATAATATACATTGCCTCTACGTTGTACGTTGTCAAAATACCTTTGGAATGCACATGAGTAAAGAAATCTTGTAAGGTTTATTGGGAAAACTAAACCAGTGGGAAATTTATATAAAAGAATGGAAACATTTAAGTTGGGGGGTAATCACACAAATCAGGGGATGTGTGTATAGATCGGGGGGGAAATGTATATACATTTGTAAAACGTGTACAGATCAAGGGATATATATATATATATATATATATATATATATATATATATATATATATATATATATATATATATATATATATATATATATCAAGAGAAATGTATATAAATCAGGAGGGAAATTGTAGATCATCTACGTATATCAAGGATAACTCTGTATAGATCAGGGAGAAAATGTATATAGATCAGGGTATATGTACTATATATACATTTGGGAAAATGTGTTTACATCAGGATCATCTATATCCATGTAGATGTGGCCCCACACACCCCTGCTCCCCCACCAAACAGAACCTACGTTGTTTCCCGTCCCGGTAATCTCCCCTTCTCCCCAGTCCCCATTTCTCCCCTCCCCTAACCCATTTCTGCCCTCCTCTGCACCCCGATCCCTTAAGGGAATAGGTCACCCTTACTATTCTCTCCTATCCCAACAATTCCCCTCCATCCACCTTACCCTTTGCCACCCCTATCTTATTTTTTCTATCCCATCCCCTCATCCCATTCCTTAATGCTTCTGCACCTGTGTTATCTCTACCCATTCCTTCCACCACCTTTCTCACTCTCCACTTATCTCTCTCCTAGTTCCCCCCTCCCCCACCTCCATCTCGTCACCACTACCTTCTCTCTCTCTCTCTCTCTCTCTCTCTCTCTCTCTCTCTCTCTCTCTCTCTCTCTCTCTCTCTCTCTCACCATTCCACATTTCTCTAACCCGTGTCTGAACCCGAGTACCAATCCTGCGTACACTCAAACCATTTTCTGAAATCACTTACCAGTAAATAATCCAATTATTCAACCTTTCCCAACACTATCCAAACACTCACATCTTCGTATGTAAATCAGCAACCTCATCTAATCATCATTCTTCCCCTCCCGCAGTCATGAAATCACAACGGACGTTTTCTACAATTATAAAAGCACCCCTTCATTATCACTTCCCGTTTTCTTCATCAAATACCCCGGCCGAAGTAATTCGTCTGCTTAAAACACAGTTGGGCTTCCTAATGAGAGCATTTAGAGGTGATCCACCGTCCGCTTTCTATTGATAATGGTTCGTAATTGCCTGGAGAATACGACATTAGCCCCAAATCGCATTATATCATTATACCACTTTCTTCCTGCCACCAGACACTTTCACAAGACTCGAACTCTACATATTTACCTACATAATCGCGATCATAAATGTCTCTCTCCTTACCTGTTAACCCCTTGATTCCCACCCCCTCCCTTAACCCCCTCCTCCCCTCACTTCTTCAGAGGATCACCAGCCTCCCGTTTTCTGTCCGATTACTCAACATAACCAGTCCATCTTCGCCAGACTCACCAGCTGGACGACCCTCCTTCATGAGGGACATGTCATGAGGGAGTGGGGGGGGGGTGATGTCTTATGAGATTAATTAAGAATGGTAAAAGAAAACGAGATTGGGTCAAAGGGATTATTGCTTTCTGTTGTTTTTGAACACGACTGTACAGTACGACCCTCAGGTCGGATAGGGTGATGTACGACCCAAGATTACGACGACACGATCCTTGAGTGGGACGATGACGACCTGAACATCTGACCTCACCGGAAAGGGAGGTCAGGTCAAAGGGCAAAGGGCCATAACGACCTAAGGGTTCGCACCGCGGTACCCTTAAAGGGTCTCGTCCCTCCGCGCTCAAAGGGTCGTAACGCCCTTGTACGAGAGGAGGGGAGGGGAGGGGAGTGGGGGTGGTTGGTCACTGTGCACTCTGCTCCACCACCTGATAAATCACGTCCCCCCCCAACCCCACCCCACCACTCCCCACCCCTCCCCTCCAATCATCCTACCCCCTCCCTCCTCCCTACCCCCTACCCCCTCCCCTCCCCCTCCCCCCTCCCCCCCCCCCTCATAAGGAACTGGTTTATGAGTCACTAAACCCTCAAGTCCTCCATGAGAGAATAATGAGTTATTCTACTGGTTGGTGGGATTATGAGGAGTGAGACGTTAATGACACGCAAAAAACAAAATAAAAAAACGCGTCTCGTAACCTGTGAAAGTTAATTCCCGTTTTCTTCCTCGCTTTTTTTTTTCTTGTGGCTTTAAATTCACGCGTGACCTATGGTAAAAAAAAAAAAATTTAGTATATTACAAAAAAAAAATATCGCTGCTTTATTTTATTCATTTTGTGTGGATAAAGTGGGTTAAGTGATGAATTACGGGCGCTCTAGGAAGGGGTGGGGAGACGGGAGGGAAGGGGTGGGGAGACGGGAGGGAAGGGGTGGGGAAAGGGGGGGAGGGGAGGGAAAGGGGGAGAGTAATGGCCAGCATCGTCTCCCCAAAACACACGCTCCCACTCGACCCGACGCGACGGCTATGAATAAATTAGGATCAACAAACCTGTTTGACCAGCCTCCTGGCATCTACCACAACTACCACCACTCAAACTACCACTATCCACGCCGCTCGCGACCCATTACCGGCGAATTGCTGTTCGCTTAACCACAATTGCCGTCTGTACGACCACAATTACCGCAATTGGTATCCTCATGTCTACCACAATTACCAAGTCAGTCGCCACAACCAGCGCCATCAAACACCAGCGTATGAACTTCACCATCACCAACCACCATCACAACCACCATTAATCGCCACCACAACTCACCACCATCGTTAGCAAAGACCGGCAACCACCACCGCCGCAAACAAACACACTCACAACCCAACCACCACTACAACCGAGCAACGACGATCAATCAAAACCAACAACCACAACCAACCCCCCCCCCTCCCCACCACAGGCGGCCGTGCTGGCCCCGAAGATGACGTGACAGCGGGCAACCCGCACTGATGATGACGTGATAGCGGGCAACCCGCACTGATGATGACGTGATAGCGGGCAACCCGCACTGATGATGACGTGTAGCGGGCAACCCGCACTGATGATGACGTGACAGCGGGCAACCCGCACTGATGATGACGTGACAGCGGGCAACCCGCACTGATGATGACGTGACAGCGGGCAACCCGCACTGATGATGACGTGACAGCGGGCAACCCGCACTGATGATGACGTGATAGCGGGCAACCCGCACTGATGATGACGTGATAGCGGGCAACCCGCACTGATGATGACGTGACAGCGGGCAACCCGCACTGATGATGACGTGACAGCGGGCAACCCGCACTGATGATGACGTGACAGCGGGCAACCCGCACTGATGATGACGTGACAGCGGGCAACCCGCACTGATGATGACGTGACAGCGGGCAACCCGCACTGATGATGACGTGACAGCGGGCAACCCGCACTGATGATGACGTGATAGCGGGCAACCCGCACTGATGATGACGTGACAGCGGGCAACCCGCACTGATGATGACGTGACAGCGGGCAACCCGCACTGATGATGACGTGACAGCGGGCAACCCGCACTGATGATGACGTGACAGCGGGCAACCCGCACTGATGATGACGTGACAGCGGGCAACCCGCACTGATGATGACGTGACAGCGGGCAACCCGCACTGATGATGACGTGACAGCGGGCAACCCGCACTGATGATGACGTGACAGCGGGCAACCCGCACTGATGAATCATCTTCGACAATCAGGGTAACTTCAGTCATCTCACACTCTAACAATGACGAGAATCAACTACTATATTAAAATCATCATTATCCCGGATGTAAATAACAGATAGATAGAGAGATTATTCAACCTAATCTGCATAATATTTACATATTACTTATGTACTCAAATTTATGCACGTCAGCTAGGGTGTACTAGTGTGTGTGTGTGTGTGTCTGTGTGTGTGTGTGTATTAGGGTGAATTAGTGTGAGAGCGAGTGTTGGAGTGGGGGGGGGGGGGGGGTACAAGCCTGGGGGCCTGGGTGAACGAGCCATGTCGTAGACGCGGGTTCGGTCCTTAAAAAGAAAATGGGGTGTTTCGGGGTGGTTGTATATACAAAAAAAAAAAAGGTCGTATTAGTTGTATGTCTTCTCAGAGCACGACTACACGACCCCCCCCATGCTCAAGGAACCATGACGAGAGGACGACAGAACGACTTCCACGAACGACCTCGTTGCTCGTCTGAGGTTGAACGACTGCCGTGCCTTAAAGTGATTAGCGGTTTAACGACCACCTCGGACGACCGGCAGGGTCGAGACCAGGCCAGGAAAAAACGGCGTGAGGTCATGCCTTACGACCAAGCCAGTCACGGGAACGACCTAATGATGTCATTACCACGGAACGACCCCCTCGCTAACGACCAGCGTCGTATGACCAACTGGCCAGTAACAGTAACGGATTACCAATACCTGGTTACTGTACCAGGTCTTTGGCAACCATACATCTCCTCCCCCCTCTTGGTACTCTATGGTACCTACAACCATCCCCCCTACCTACAACCATCCCCCTCTACCTACAACCAGAATCCCAACCACAATTACTATCTACCACAACCTGAAGGTATCAAACCCACGAAGCTACCACTTGCCTCACCACAATCCTAACTACACCGAACAACACAATCACCACAACCAAAACTGTCATTACCACACCTACCTCCGGTCTTGACCCCACCATAATCACAACCACTTTTACTATAACAACCATCGCTTTCCATTACCATCACAATTATTATCACATGAACACCACAACTACTAACATTCAGCTAACCACAACTACAACCATTCACCTAACCACAACCCTTATCACCACTAGCACCATTCACCTAACCACAACAACCACTATTCTCATAAGCCCGATCCTTACCACAACTGTCAGCATCCTGTAACCAAACTACCACAACTACCACCATCACTATACTAACTACCACCCCCCCTGCTCAAGCCAACACACTGGTCACCACCCGGCCGGCCTCTTTACCTGGTAAAGGTGGTGGGGGAGGAGGGGATAGAAACATGCCCCCTTCCTCTGACCTTGCCCGGGTCACAGCTGACTCATCCAGCAGCTCCCCCCAGGGGGGAATTGGGAGGGAGGGAGTGGCTCACGGGAGGAAGAGGGAGGGTGGGTGTGGTGGGGCAGGTGGAGAGAGAGAGAGAGAGAGAGAGAGAGAGAGAGAGAGAGAGAGAGAGAGAGAGAGAGAGAGAGAGAGAGATAAGAGCCAAACATTCGAAATGGCTACAAAACTCACTAAAGTCCCTTCCCTTCCCCTTGCCCAGTCCCCCCATCCCCTTCCCTTCACCTCCCCCCCTCCTTTTCCACAAGATTATCACTCCCCCCTTCCCCCCCACACCACTGATGGTTCATTAAGCCACAGACATAAGGCCAAGACGTTCTCCCGACACCCCCTGGGGGCGGGCTGGGCGGGGCAGACCCCAGTGTGCTCACCCTCTTGACACACACAGGGGCGAGCGGTCTTCAACAATGGCCTGGTTTAAAATACTTCAGAGGGGGAAGGGGGGAGGGAAGGGAGGAGAAAGAGTACACCCCTTGCTTGCACACCCCCGCCCACCCACTCACCCACTCGGCCCATATATACATGGGGTGTACATCGGCCCCATGATCATATAAACATGGGGTACAGTTCACTGCCACTCACTGCCATCACTCCAATCCAATCGTGAATCTGAACTACTGCAAATGGACAATCTCTCTCTCTCTCTCTCTCTCTCTCTCTCTCTCTCTCTCTCTCTCTCTCTCTCTCTCTCTCTCTCTCTCATCTCAATCGCACGCACGCACACACACGCGCGCGCGCGTAGGGAACAAGAGAGAAACGCACAAATTCCACAACACACACGGAAAATACTGGGCGGGACGCATCCCAGTGGAGGGACACGAGAGTGGAACAACTCCCCAGCTGGTGTGGTCAGCTTCAGAAAGGATGTGGCTGCGTCAGGGACCACGTGTGCTGGGGGAGAGGGGGGTATATGGTCTTGGAGTCAGGGACCACGTGTGCTGGGGGAGAGGGGGTATATGGTCTTGGAGTCAGGGACCACGTGTGCTGGGGGAGAGGGGGGTATATGGACTTGAAGTCAAGGACCACGTGTGCTGGGGGAGAAGGGGTATATGGTCTTGGAATCAAGGAACACGTGTGCTGGGGGGAGAGGGGGTATATGGTCTTGGAGTCAGGGACCACGTGTGCTGGGGGGAGAGGGGGTATATGGTCTTGGAGTCAGGGACCACGTGTGCTGGGGGGAGAGGGGGTATATGGTCTTGGAATCAAGGAACACGTGTGCTGGGGGGAGAGGGGGTATATGGTCTTGGAATCAAGGAACACGTGTGCTGGAGGGAGAGGGGGTATATGGACTTGAAGTCAAGGACCACGTGTGCTGGAGGGAGGGGGGGGGGTATATGGACTTGAAGTCAAGGACCACGTGTGCTGGGGGAGAAGGTGTAAATATGGTCTTGCACTCATCCTCAAACTCGTTAAGAAAAGGTTCAGGATTATTCAACCTGGTGGTTAAGACTGGACGCTGACGACCCTCTAACGACCCCTGAGAGAGGTCAACTGGGTCCTGGAGGCGTGACCAACAGTTGACAACCTTCTTCAAGATTTCTTCTCAAAAAAGGGAAGACAATTAAAAAGTCACACTCTACCTCCACAGATCATAAGGACACTCCACTTCCCCTACCACAAACTACCACCATCATCTCAGAAATTCACACCCAAATACACAAATTAAATCACACCTTTTTTTTTTACCTGAGCAGCCGATCACGAAGGGCGGCGCCCCTCCCTCCCTCCCAGCACACAGAACACGTCACACCCTCCAGGTTTTTCCATTTCCCTCCGTGTCGTCTGCCTACCGATACCCCATTATCTGATCCTCCAAAAAAAAAACATTCGCTTCTTATCAACAAGGAAATACAGAACCCATCCTCTATAAACCGTCCTTTTCCATGAACCTCCTCCACCACCCAAGAGCAAACTCCATTTCCTCCTCACTCCCCCCCCCCCCCCCACCACCACTATCCACTCCCAGCCTCCAGATGTCGTTTTCTCTCTCTATTTTTTTTTTTTAAATCTCAGAGACACTTTCCGTTTTGGTTTTGGTTTTCATTTTTTTTTTTTTTTAAACTCGTGGACCATATTCCTTCCAGTAAATTATAATTTTATTCTATGGTTCCTTCAATCTCTTTCTTCCCCTTACAATTCTTATTCATCTCACTAGGTTTTCTCCCTAGCCCTAAAAACATGTCATTTCCTCGCCCAAAATTCTGTTTCCTACCTTTGAAACCTACTTTCTGCACCTCTCAAAACCTCCCCCCTCCATCTTACCCCCACCCTTCACATTCAACCTCTTCCTTGCCCTTGAACTACCCCTCCCCCACAATTGCCCCTCATGCTTCTCTTCCCACAGGCGAATCTTTCTCCCCCTTGCCCCTGCATCCTTCAGCCTCCTGCTGGCTGTCAGAACCACGCGGAGGGCAAAGTGAACCCTCACAGACGTACAACCCATCTTCTCCAAGACCTCAGACAGTCTCTATGTGTTCCACACCTCTATATATACACCACCTGACCCTCTGTTCTCCACACTGATGAACGTGTTCTTCCTATGTTCTGAGGTTTGAGGTTGAATAACATCTCGTACTAATGTTTGTGAGGTTGATGATCTATAATTCATAAACTCCATAGAAATGTCATTCTATACACATGGTCGACGGCCAATCCTCTTCTACTCGAGCCAATCATGGGACACGTCCGTTTAAAACACTATCGGTGATTGGTCGTCATCTACCCAATCATCGGACTTATTCTTAAAAAAACAAAAACACTACCGGTGATTGGTCCTCGCCTAACCAATCATTGGCGTTGAGAGACATCTGCATATATGATGACGTGATAAAGGTAAACCATCCATCGAAACACGAGTTATGTACTCAACCACCTTTCCATCCTCTATACGGAAATACGTCAAGCAAAAAAAAAAAAAAATCTATATATATACAGTTTCTGTTTTCATCCTTGTCTCTTTTGTTTATCGTTGCGACATGTACACAACAAACAGACACTGTTGCCACCTCGGACGCACAATCATATGTAGATTTATAAGCGATCAGTTGACTAACACACGGAATAAATACATAAATGAATATGTAAACTTATATAATGTTGGGCCGACCTTTCCGTTTAAACGTCGTAAAAGGAGGAGGGAAGACGATACAAGAACAGCAAGCAAGTACAGCAAGCAAGCAAGAACAGCTGTAAAAACAGCACAAAGATGCTTCCAGTAACAGCAGAACGAACCACAGTAACAGCAGCAGAATCACAACCCATTGCAACAACCAGAGACAATGCAGCAGCTCGGGCAGCTGTTCCCAACCGCAGCAGAAGTAACAAACAGTCAGCAGCAGCAGCAACAACAGCAGCAGTAGCAGCTCGGGCACATCAGACAGCGACCTCTGGCAACAATGGGGGTCGATAAGACCAACAGAGACAGAAGCTTCCTCCGCCCTAAGCAACACCTCCTACATCCAAACTCATCTAAACATAAAAACATCAATATAAATCTCTATACACATCGTGACGTATGAGGAGAATGAACGATATATAGAGGAAATATAACATAAAATCTACCTGGTCGATCGTGCTTCCGTATTCATATAGAAAACGAGAATATTAAGCAGTGGGGGTGACTAATGAAAAGATAGGACTCGTGAGACATTGATTGCTGGACGTGATTATGGTCACAAAACGAGGGAAGATCAGGAGGAGGAAATGAAGGATGGGGGCGAGGTGATGGGGATGGGTAGAGGGTGATAGTGAAGAGGGAAGAAGTGGATAAATGTAGTATGGAGGGGTATGGTAGGATAGAATATGGTGATAACCAGGGGAAAGGAATATATGGTCCTACGGGAAGATAACACGTGATTAGATAAGAGACAGAGACACCGACGCACGCACGCACACACACACACACACACACACACACACACACACACACACACACACACACACACACAAACTCGCCTCCTTCCCATCACAAGAATAATCTTTTTCCTCCAAAACCAGAACTCTACTTAGTCTGATGTCGAAAAATCCCTCACTAAAAACAAAACATTCGCTGATTCAAGTGGCTTTAAATTCTTTGAAACTCACACCAAACTCATCATCTTTAAATATACGATTTTTTCTCTCTCTCTCTTAACTCACTCCAAAAGTAAAACGTCTAATCCTTAATTTCCAGAACTTTATGTCATC
>NC_092269.1:2432340-2452340 GCF_036320965.1 Panulirus ornatus
GGACGTGGTGGTTGTAGACACGATCCTGGCGGTACAACCCATCACCGACGAGTGGCTAATCTTGTAATTGCCCTGTGAGTCGTTACACGGAACGACCCGACTGGCGTATTGTCCGGCGTATATACCTGGGGCGAGGTCTTCGCATGGAGGGGGGAGGGTCTTCTGACCCCCCCCATCCCCCACAGACACACACACACAGAGCCAGGGGGGGGGGGGGATCTACCTGTAATACTGCATACACTATCAAACAAGTGTAGTGTCATACTCTCTCTCTCTCTCTCTCTCTCTCTCTCTCTCTCTCTCTCTCTCTCTCTCTCTCGGAGACCATCTTATCTTATCTCGGCGCTCCGGGTGATCGTACGACCACCACCCTCCCCTCCCCTCCCGGTACTTATCACCGTAACAAGCGAGAGAGAGAGAGAGGATACACAAGGTGGAGGTGAGACGAAGTGGATTGGCGAACAAACTGGGTGAGTGAAGAAGCGGGAATGTGGAGGTAGACGAAGTGGGAGAGAGTCAATGTGGAGGTAGACGAAGTGGGAGAGAGTCAATGTGGAGGTAGACGAAGTGGGAGAGAGTCAATGTGGAGGTAGACGAAGTGGGAGAGAGTCAAAACCAGACGATCAGACATCCCCATTACAGTACCAGCCCCCGTCCCCCCCCCTACTGCTCTCCCGATGAGGCACTCACACAGCACTCACGACACTCACACACACACCTCACACCACTCACAACGCACTCACAACTCACCACACATACAGCACCACACTCACCACATCAAAAGTGAGACACCCTCACCACATGCTTGCTTTGGCGAAGTTCAATCGACTCATAACAGTCCGGAAATAACACTCCTCACACGCCCTCATGAGACCCACTTCACTCACCAAACACTCATCCACACACACACACACACACACACACACACACACACACACACACACATACACACTCGTCAAAACACTCACTAAGGGGTACAAAAAAAACAAACAAACAGCCAAAACAAACATAGACTTGGGAAAGACAAACACCTAACAACCCCACATGTGGGGAAATGACTTAAAGGAAAACGCCTCCCGGGTAGTCTACAACATTGACGAACTCTCCCTTGTTCCCACCGGCGTCCGTGACACACACACACACACACACACACACACACACACACACACACACACACACACACAAATAAAAAATGCTCAATCTAAACGCTATAAATAGATCTACTATATAATCAAAACACGAAAAAAACAGCCAAAATTATCTTTTTTGGTGTATATATAAAAAAAAGTCAAACAAAAGCTTAAAAAAGAACAAAAGCTTAAAAAAGACATCTCATATTATGAAGCCTAAAAACTCAATTGTTCAAATCAATTACACCAAAATTTTTCCCTCGAAAAGCCTTTTGTAAAATGTGCCTCACAAGGGCGTGGCGTGGCCGACCCTAGCGCCGGCGGGACCACACGTCAGCGCACAACCCGCCTCCCATCCTCTATGAAGCGAAAGCGGCCTCACCACTTGCCTAAGAACGTGACCCCAGTCTACACTAGCAAAGACAAAAAAAAAAAGAAATATACATATAAACTTTCTACTTCTACTTCTAATACTACCAACACCAGCCGATGTACAGCTTTCTACAACCTCCACAACTTTCTCTTATCGTCGTGTGATTCATCCTATCGTACCGTATTAATCATCCTATCGCACCGTATTAATCATCCTATCGCACCGTATTAATCATCCTATCGCACCGTATTGATCATCCTATCGCACCGTATTAATCATCCTATCGCACCGTATTAATCATCATATCCGCATCGTATTAATCATCCTATCGCACCATATTAATCATCCTATCCCACCGTATTAATCATCCTATCGCACCGTATTAATCGTCCTATCGCACCGTATTAATCGTCCTATCGCACCGTATTAATCATTCTATCGCACCGTATTAATCATCCTATCGCACCGTATTAATCATCCTATCGCACCGCATTAATCATCCTATCGCACCGCATTAATCATCCTATCGCACCGTATTAATCATCCTATCGCACCGTATTAATAATCCTTTTAACTCGGTGAACTACACTCTCTCTCTCTCTCTCTCTCTCTCTCTCTCTCTCTCTCTCTCTCTCTCTCTCTCTCTCTCTCTCTCTCTCCCAAGTCACGGGGGGGGGGGGGTGAACAGACACACACACACACACACACACAACCATTAACCTCAATGACCAACCCGCACAGTATATTCTCTCCCCACATGATCGACCCCCGGCCCAAACTGACATGCGCAGACGGCCACGGGTGAAGAGAACCCCAGCAAAAGTGGGTGTGGACACGTGCACAGACCACGTCAACACAGCTTGGTGCATCAACTTTTATTAACGCAAGTTTTTAAAGAATAAAAAACAATAATGGTTGTTTATACACCAAAAACCAGTTCTATTATCTCAACACCTCCATTTTCTTCAACGTATCATGTCTTTATATTAAATCTAATAAGACCAGAGTATATACGCACAACTTCTAACTCAACTTTCCTCGGCAGTTTTGATGTGGATAGATTCACAAACCAATTTCTAAATCAAACATCAAAATTTTAAAACAATTTTTCCTCAATCGGAAAAAAATATACATATATTTAAAATTTCATTTCATATTCGACTAAGTCATTAAGTCAGGTAACTTAGAGTTGTTAAGTAACGTTCAAGGATCAAGTAGGGGGAATTGATACAGATCAACTTGAAGACATTAATCAACTTGTACGGAGGACATTAATCAACTTGTACGGAGGACATTAATCAACTTGTACGGAGGACATTAATCAACTTGTACGGAGTACATTAATCAACTTGTATGGAGTACATTAATCAACTTGTACGGAGGACATTAATCAACTTGTATGGAGGACATTAATCAACTTGTACGGAGTACATTAATCAACTTGTACGGAGTACATTAATCAACTTGTACGGAGGACATTAATCAACTTGTACGGAGGACATTAATCAACTTGTACGGAGGACATCAATCAACTTGTACGGAGTACATTAATCAACTTGTACGGAGGACATCAATCAACTTGTACGGAGGACATTAATCAACTTGTACGGAGGACATTAATCAACTTGTACGGAGGACATTAATCAACTTGTACGGAGGACATTAATCAACTTATACGGAGTACATTAATCAACTTATATGGAGTACATTAATCAACTTGTACGGAGGACATTAATCAACTTGTACGGAGGACATTAATCAACTTGTACGGAGGACATTAATCAACTTATACGGAGTACATTAATCAACTTATATGGAGTACATTAATCAACTTGTACGGAGGACATTAATCAACTTGTACGGAGGACATTAATCAACTTGTACGGAGGACATTAATCAACTTATACGGAGTACATTAATCAACTTATATGGAGTACATTAATCAACTTGTACGGAGGACATTAATCAACTTAAATGAGCCGCCATTAATGAAGTTGGGTAGATGACAATGATTAACGTGAAGATGCCGACATTAATCAAGTTGGAGAGAACTGACATTAATCAGCTCACGGAAGTATTGTCAGAACGAAAACAGGCTGCTCACCACCTACGTAAACCATCAAACAAATGAACAACGATCATCACACACACACACACACACACACACACACTCAGACATCCAGTCACTCTGTACACCTCCTCTCATCCTGTATCATAACACTGCGTACACCTCTCCTCCTCCTCCTCCTGTATCATAACTCAAGATGGCAAACCCATTTCGAAAGACTTTCCCGAAATATAAAACTACCCGCCGTGACCCACAACCATCAACAACACTATACTTCTCAGACCACAAGGTATCGAAATGGATTCAATGTAATGTGTTTGAGATCGAATCCCCTATATGATTAGCAGCTCTGTACCAATCCTAATCTTTTACCACACTTATCCCAATCAACCACTGGTCTTCCAGGATTACTTCACTACTCATTACATCAGTACAACCCGTCTTATATATATATATATATATATATATATATATATATATATATATATATATATATATATATATATATATACACTGTGTGCCAACATGCCGACAATTGCACTAAGCTTTATCTTAATTTACATGATAATTTACATAACTGGTCTTAAATTCTTTGACTGTAAATCTTATGTGACAATCATTCTTCTCAACCACTACGTAAATTATCTTGGGGTTAGCCCACCATCCCTCACCCCCCCCCCCCCAAAACTACCAAGCAAGCCTGTCTGGTTGACCTTGGTTGGTTGTGGTGGGTTAGTCTGGGTTGTGGTTGGCTGCAATATGTGTGAGAGAGAGAGAGAGAGAGAGAGAGAGAGAGAGAGAGAGAGAGAGAGAGAGAGAGAGAGAGAGAGAGAGAGAGAGAGAATGGGTTATGTGTGGTGGGGGTTGGGCAGCGTGGGTTGTTATGGGTTGTACGGTATCTTGGGGTTGTGATGTTCAAAGGGTTAGACCGTCGTCCTCAAAGCTTAAGAAAGAAAACGCGACTTGGATCTTCCCCTCACCACGCATGGTACAGCAACCAACCACCTCCTCATGATCAACCACCCTGACCACCCATCTTCTCTGGAGGGGAGGGGCGGCACATACATACGCACGTAACCCTACGCTGTGCTGACGCGAACACTCTGGCTGATCCATGAAAACAACAAGGAGCCACAACAATGAAAATAACAACAACCCACAAGATCTAAACCTTCGACCACCCACACACACGGCTGTGCTGGGGGTGAAGTGGGCAACCGCTTTCAAAAGAAAGAAAGAAAAAAAGGGGGATATATGGAATACCTGAGGTAAACCAGAGCGCCGTGAAGTTTACCTACCTCAGGTAAACCCAGGATGGCTGAGACCCTACGGTATTCATGGAAACCCCCCCCCTCCCTCCCCCCTTACCCCACCCCAGTATGCAAATTAGGTGTAAACTAACACTTGGGAGAAAATGGGGTTCGGGTGTCGCACGCTCACGTCAAGCGCTTACATCAAAACAATAAACACGTTCATAAATCACATCCAAATGAACAACAACAACAACAACAACAACAACAAGAGAGAGAGAAGGGCGATAAATAAAATGGCATGAAATTCAAAACTGGTGTTTATTTTGCAACGTATATCGGCAAATCTCTCTCTCTCTCTCTCTCTCTCTCTCTCTCTCTCTCTCTCTCTCTCTCTCTCTCTCTCCTGCTTCAGCTGTTGAGTTCCGCACAAGGGCGTTGCCCAAGCGGGGAGAGGAAGGGGGGAGGGGGGGTTGCGATGCTATTATATGCAGATGATGAATGAACAATGTGGAGGAGAGAGAGAGAGAGAGGGAGAGAGAGAGAGAGAGAGAGAGAGAGAGAGAGAGAGAGAGAGAGAGAGAGAGAGAGTTCCCCTGCCTGCTTGCTTGCTCCTAAATCCTCGTTCCCCCCGTCTGACCTCAGTGGCGGGGGGGGGGGGGGGTTGTGATTCGTGCCAAATCAGAACAAAAACATGGTATTTCCAATCCTCCCCCTCCCCCCCCCCCACACACACACACCACCTTCCACTACGCGTAAAATATCGCATCCCTCCCTCCCTCCCACCCACCGCCCACCACACACCACCCATGTTCTATGCGGCGTAAATCACCATCGCCACTCTTCCCCCCCCCCCCCCTTCTCCCATGTTCTACGTTCCGTTAAAATATCGCGCCGTTGTTTATAACGTAAAATATTTATTACTACACACACACACACACACACACACACACACACCATGTTCTACGTTACGATAGTTTTTAAGAGACATTCCCTTTTGAAAGTTCTCGTTTTCTTCTTTTTTCAGACGAACATCTGAGGTCAGTGTCCACAGAAGGTCCACTATCTTTTCCTCGTGTGGGTCTGCGTCCAAGCCATTACTGCACCTGTTGCCTTTCTGGTCAAGCAGGCTGTTTAAATCCGCATGAAACGCCATTCGTCGGGCTTGATCGTAAAACAGGTTCGTACGCAAGTACAACAGGCCGTACGCAAGTACAACACGTCGTACGCAAGTACAACAGGACGCACGCAAGTACAACAGGTCGTACGCAAGTACAACAGGTTCGTGCGCAAGTACAACAGGCCGTACGCAAGTATAACACGTCGTACGCAAGTACAACAGGACGCACGCAAGTACAACAGGTCGTACGCAAGTACAACAGGCCGTACGCAAGTACAACAGGTCGTACGCAAGTACAACAGGCCGTACGCAAGTACAACAGGACGCACGCAAGTACAACAGGTCGTACGCAAGTACAACAGGTCGTACGCAAGTACAACAGGCCGTACGCAAGTACAACATGTCGTAGGCAAGTGCAACAGGTCGTACGCAAGTACAACAGGCCGTACGCAAGTACAACATGTCGTAGGCAAGTGCAACAGGTCGTACGCAAGTACAACAGGCCGTACGCAAGTACAACAGGACGTACGCAAGTACAGTAGGTTTTACGCAAGAACACCACGTGAGAGGTGGCTAACCACTTCACGTCTTCGAACACATGAGGTTATCAAGTTTCCCTGTGTACAGGGTGGCGGCCCCTGGCAGCGGTCAGCCTCGCCTGGCCATTCGAGTCTGCTAGGGGCTGACTGCAACAGGCCAGTGGGTCGAGCAACAGGGAGATGAAGGAAACTCGAATCACCACCAGCATGTGATCAGAGGTGGTAATCACCACCAGCATGTGATCAGAGGTGGTAATCACCACTCTGTTGGACAGGGAGATTCTCGATCACATGCCATTACCGCACGGCCATCATCTTCGCTAATCAACAAACGAACCGCGTAATTGGCACACACGAACCAGTTTAAGGCAACCGAGATGAAGAATCATTACATATATATATATATATATATATATATATATATATATATATATATATATATATATATATATATTCCTATGAGTCCACAAGGGAAAATGAAACACGATAAGTTCCCAAGTGCACTTTCGTGTAATAATCACATCATCATCTGGGGGAGACCCAAGAGAGAAATATAACAAGTCAGCTGATATACAACGAAGTGACGTAGGCAGGACGATGTGCGTTCCTTCCTCTACATCATGGCGTCAGCAACAGCATTACCGAAACAAAACAAAAAAATACACTGTGAATCGCCCATAAAAAAACGACCATCGCTCGCCCACAATAAGCAGCCATTTTGATACACGAGAACAGCATTTACACAGCGCTGTGACCCTTACCAAGACGCCGGCACAGGTGCTGTTCAATCCTAACAACAGCAGTCACAGCACTGACGCCAGAGGCGTATAGGTGGAGCGTAATAACGCCGAAAACACAATGACGCGACGGAACGCTCGCTTCCCTGACCCTGATCTACCATGTACTACGAACCCCATGGTAAAGTGGGTTAGAAATATCATACCCGTCGATATATCAGTGTCGGGATATGGTGCCCGGGGACATTCCCCCCCCCCCCCCCTTCCTCCCATAATGCATGTTCTTACATACAAGAATAAATGGGCGTCAGGATAAATTATGGGGAGGGGGGAGGGGGTGAGGCCCTAATAAAAAAAGACAGAAAACGACTGAGGAAAGTCCGGAACGAGGACTCAGCGGGGGACCCTCATCCCGTGTGTGTGTGTGTGTGTGTGTGTGTGTGTGTGTGTGTGTCGTGATGGTTGTGGTTCATAATCTGCTGGTGTTGGGCAGTGGTGCGTGGCTCTGCTCATCCACAAGTCCACTACAGACAAAATGGCGGTGTTCTTATCAAAGGCTGAAGGAACAGACCATAGAAGACCACAGTCGCTCTTACTCAAAGACCAAAGCACCAGACCATAGACCATCACAGTCGTTCATAAATGTAGATAAAAAAGCTAAAGAACCAGATAACAAAACGTGTGTGTTTATTCTCCTCGAGAAATTATGATAAAGAGGAAACTAAAGGGTTTGAGATAATGCTTTCCTTTACCATTTACTTATCTGTTATACTCAATCGCATAATAGATAAATAAATGATAAAGGAAAGCATGATCTGAAGGCCTTTACCTTCCTCTTTATCATATTCATCGAAGAGAATAACGACTTTATATATACATAAAAAAAAAAACTTGTCATTATCGAAGATTTTGGTCGACGGCCAATCATTCCGGTGCCCAATATACGCCCTTATAGTCCGGTCCAAATATTTACAAGCACCCCCCCCATCTTACAAGCAATTTCGTCGTCAAACATCCCCCAGCGGCAAGCACCCAGGCAAAGCTATCTCACAGGGTAAACAAACACATCCCAACAAAAGCAATCCACCCTCACTCACAAGCAGACCCTCCCCCTCCCCCACCACCACACTCACAAGCAGACCCTCCCCCTCCCCCACCACCACACTCACAAGCAGACCCTCCGCAACCACCCCCTTCAAAAACAGACCCCTCACCCCTCCCTCACAACCAGACCCCTCACCCCTCCCTAACAAGCAGACCGTCCCCCTCCCTCACAAGCAGACCGTCCCCCTCCCTCACAAGCAGACCGTCCCCCTCCCTCACAAGCAGACCGTCCCCCTCCCTCACAAGCAGACCGTCCCCCTCCCTCACAAGAAGACCCTCCACCTCACTTACAAGCGGTTCCTTTCACAAGCAATTCACAAGCAGTACACTTCACTTAACGATACCCCACAACATCCCATTTTCCAATTCAGCTGCGACATCACTCTCTCTCAGCAGCGGGTCGGGGCGCCCTTCGAGTAACGGAAGTAGCAGTAACTTGTTACTCCAGCAGTGGCGGGAGATACGTGAGGGAGCGCAGGGCTCTCTCTCTCTCTCTCTCTCTCTCTCTCTCTCTCTCTCTCTCTCTCTCTCTCTCTCCACCTTATCAACAGCTGACGCAACTCGTTGCTCTCGGTTACCCCCTTTTCAGTCTACACTTCACTGCTTTTCATCATTCTTCTTCCTCTCTTCTTCTTCTTCTTTTTCTTCTTCCTCTTCTTCTTTTTCTTCTTCTTCTTCTTCTTCTTCTTCTTCTTCTTCTTCTTCTTCTTCTTCTTCCTCCTTCTTCTTCTTCCGCACCTCCTGTGTGCCAACTACCGACCCGAGCAAACAAGGTAACGAGGCCATTTAACGCATGGGTGAGACAAGAACCGAGGAAAGAAAACGCAAGCAGGATTTTCAGCTTTCAAGGTAAATAAGACGAAAAGAGAGAAAAAAAAGGAGGAACGGGTTTTCCCTCTGTCTCGCGGAGAAGGAGGAGCTCTGGCGTGAGGGAGGCAGAGAGATGGAAGGTGAGGAATCAGCTACGACCCTCCATCGTCATAGTCGGGGTATCCATCTACATAGGAACTCTGATGAAACTCTGAGCTACAGGCACTACCAAGAAGGAAAGAGAGAAGGAATTTCCCGTTCCTCTTGTCCCTTCCTCCTTCCCACCTTTCCCTCCTCCCCCCCCCCCTCACAATGTAAATGAGGCCATTGGGTGGTAATGATGATTACCACACATAAATACGTCCATGCTAATGATCCTGGTGGGGGGGGGGGGGTCTGTCTATACACTGTGGGTGATAATGAAGATTATCATGGTCGTGATAATGACTCACTATCACCCGTGTGGGATAGTGAGGCCCGGGCTCCCCCCCCCCCCCTCCCCTCGAGGAACATGTCATGGTCCCGTGTGTCCCTTGGAAAGGATCACTGAAGTGAGTTATAACTCGGACATTACAACCCTCGCCTCCTCCATGCAAAGCCCAGCCCCCCCACCCCTCATGCACGACGTCCTGCGGGACCACCATGTCCTGCAGGATCCCCCCCCCCCCTCGCACACTCCTTGGGAGGATCTAAGGATCCCTTTTCCCAGGACGCAGACCATCAGGTATCCCAGGCCATCCCACGGGACCAGAGGGCAACCGTTCACCATTACCTTCCTCCTCGATCGCTTCGCCCCCCCGGGATTCGACGTGTGCTTCAGCGCTCTCCCAGCGAGCTATCCCGTCCCTAACCGCTATCCCAGACTATCCCACGGCTCCTGGTCCCTCCTCCCCCGCCCTACGTTGGCGGCCGCCTTGTCCGGCCCACGCGCTGTCTTCCAGGCTTCCAGGCACGGCGGTCTGTTGTCCTTGGAGTAGTGTGTTGTCGCGAACCCCCGTTACGCCACCGGACCACACCCCTCTCTCACCCTCCCACACACACACACACACACACACCCTCCTCCCTCCCATCTCTTCTTCCTCCTCCTCCTCCTCTTCAACTTCACCCTCCTCCTTTCCCACCATCCCCCCCATTCCTCTTTTTCCCCACTGCATCCATACCGAGCTGGTGGCACCTCCGTCCACACACACACACACACACACACACACACACACACACACACACACACACACACCACAATTAAACACTATCTCTAACCTAACCTTACGTCGATGTGTCGCTAACCTTACGTTGAGGTCTCGCTAATTACGCTTGAGGTCTCGCTCATTACGCTGGAGGTCTCGCTCATTCATGACGCTCAGGTCTCGCTCATCAACCAGTCGTTATCGGTCCCACAGCGACAAGGTCGATGATGTGGCCGTTTTAGGCGTGACTGATCGCTCGTACGAGCGTACTGCCCATTTTGAAGAAAGGGTCAACCCTTCTCCGCGAACAATCACAAACAACCATTCACACCGTCACCAACACTTATATGCAAATTGTCCTTTGACGACGTTGTCCATAATCGTTAGCACTACAACGCCAACGAAAATCGCATGCGTCCTCATATCGCGAGAGACGTAAGTGCCAAACTTGATCACTTAACTTCTACTTAACTTCTACTTAACTTTGTCCTGAAGACACACACACACACACACACACACACACACGCGCGCGCGCGCAAGAGACATCACATTCTGTGACCCACATATATGGTGCCACCTAGCGGACGTGGCTGGCTCACCTGGCTCTGCGGGAGCCCCTCAGATAGAACTCCTGCGTGTAGGGAAGGAGAGAGGGCAGGCAGCGCTATGTATGTATGTATGAATTTATGTATGTATGTATGTATGTATGTATGTATGTATGTATGTATGTATGTATGTGAGAGAGAGAGAGAGAGATACAGAGAGAGAGAGAGAGAGAGAGAGAGAGAGAGAGAGAGAGAGAGAGAGAGAGAGAGAGAGAGAGAGAGAAAGCAATTAAACGAATGCTAATTGGTAACAATTCCACTCCGGCAGGCCTCTCTCTCTCTCTCTCTCTCTCTCTCTCTCTCTCTCTCTCTCTCTCTCTCTCTCTCTCTCTCTCAAACGAGTCCAAGGATCACCCCAGACGAGTGTGTGTGTGTGTGTGTGTGTGTGTGTGTGTGTGTGTGTGTGTGTGCGTAGTGAACCGCACGCAAGTACACTTAAAAAAGACATACGTTATGTACGCCGTCGTGTGGCGTACTGTGGTGGTGGCAGGGATGGGGATAGGCTTCTAATACGCCACCACACTTCACTATCCCACGATACACCTTAAATGGGCCACACAGGATAGCCACCGCCCTTCTGCCGTGGGACGTTAGAGTACACAATCCCTTACCACAGTCACTGGTATGTGAAGCGAAGCACATTCTTGCCCCCCCGGGTCTCGAACCGGGGCTTACAGAGATGGTGGATCATTCTATCTCTAATGTTAGATGAGGAAAGAGACCGTATTCTAACATGGTGATGGTAGCAGTATGTTAATTAACCCTTGGATATAAGAGGAGGGGGAAAGTTTCGTGGCTCCACTGTGACGGAGGGAGTGTGACGGAGGGAGTGTGAGAGGCTGTCCAGGTCACATGTGTATGTGGCCAGAGTTTGTATGTTTCAGGGTCGTAACAATGCACGTTGGAAATGGTGTTTGAGGATCAGTGTCTCCTGTTTATTCATTCTTCCAACTTGTGGTAGGGAAGCTAACGACCTTAAAGACCCCCCTTAGGGTAGTTTGAACTGGCCTAAGTGCACCACAGGTCCTACAAATGAACCGACCAAACGAACCTGACCAGCGAACAACCCCAACCCTACCCCCTTCCCCCCTGGTGAGGTGTGTGTGTGTGTGTGTGTGTGGGGGGGGGGGGGGGGGCGGCATACGGGAGGGTGGTTCGTCCGTCTGGACACAGATGGCGTCCGCCAGCACTGTACCCTTCCCTCCAGACGTGGGGCTGGAAGGGGTACTTATGTAAACCCGTGGGGGGGAGGGAGGGGAGGGGGAGGAAGGGGAGGGAGTGAGGGAGGGGAGAGGGGGCTCGTTGGTTGGGTAGGTAGGTGACCTGCCGCTGAGGGATGGGGGGGTGGCTGTGTGAGGGAGGGAGGGAGGGATGATGGAGAGGGTAGAGTGGAGAGAGAGAGAGAGAGAGAGAGAGAGAGAGAGAGAGAGAGAGAGAGAGAGAGAGAGAGACGGTCCGTCCATATGGGTCACCCCCCCCCCCCCAGCACCACCACTGCCATCTCCTCCTTCGCCAACACTGTCGCCAACACAATCAAGTCACCACCATCGTCTGGATCACCATCACCACCATCCCCCACCATCACCACCATCACCACCATCACCCACCATCACCCACCATCCCCCACTGACACAAACCCCCCCCCACCCGCACCCACCCTTAGCCTCAGTGGGGTCAAACACTACACCCACTGACCACAATCAGTGGAAGCCGCCGAGAGAACCCACCTGATCCATGGACACCTAAGAACCACTTACACAGTAGAAGCCACCACTAGTGGCAGACCATCCCCTCCTCATTTTCTTTCACGGGATAAACTGGAAGTGACACACGAGACCCCCCCCCCCCCGTCCCTGGTACAAGATCCCGTGGTGCAAACGTGCAATTTATTTGCATGGTTGCAGCGTGACCAAATCCCCCCCCCCCCCCCCATACATCGCCACCGGCAAACTTGGCCACGCACTCCACCAGCGTGTGTGTGTGTGTGTGTGTGTGTGTGTGTGTAAGGTTCAAACACGAGTGAAAGCAAAACAAGAGCAGACACGACACAATGGTGGGGAATGGCTGTAAATGTAAACAAATCTGTTTGTTTTGAAAGTCTGGGCGGCGGCTTCTCCCCCCCTCCCCCCCAAACCCCCTCCCTTACAGTGTCTCCCCTACATAAACACATCCATTCACCCCTCCCCCCCCCCACCTCTATATATATACACACCTGCCTCCTTTTTTTTTTCCATATATGTACCCAAGACACACCTGCCAACGCCATATATGCGACATATAAAAGCCATCCCCCCATCCCCACCACTCTTCCTCATCATCCCACTCTCTCCTACGTAATCTCCCATCCTCCCCTACACTTACGTAACTTTCACCCCTACACACATGGGAACCTCCCCCATTAATGGGCATCACCTTCAAACGAGACATTGCAGACTTGATGACGTATATCCACATTCGCCAGTACCTACAACCACCTCCACATTCGCCAGTACCTAAAGCTACCTACACATTCGTCAGTACCTACAACTAAACATCTAAACTGTCTTATAAAGTTATATATGATCACTAACCTTTATGTACCCAGGGTCAGATTCAAAACACAACTATATATATATATATATATATATATATATATATATATATATATATATATATATATATATATATATATCACATTCGCCCCTTCTATTATTATAAGGCTTAAAGCTATAGCAAGACCCAAACATATATATATATATATATATATATATATATATATATATATATATATATATATATATATATATATATATAGTAAGCTATATCGTCGGCTGGCCAACAGCAGATCTTTATGACGTCAACTGATATAAAAGTGGCCATCTTCCTGCCCTAGTGGGCAACCCACACAGTTCAAAGAGACCCAACTATAGGACCCGGATATTGTCCCCTGATCGACTCGATTCTGGTCCATACACACAAGAGTGGAAGAGATGATTTCCAGACAAGAAAACACACACAAACACACACACACACACACACACACACACACACACACACACACACACACACAGACACACACACACACACACACACACACACACACACACACACACACACACACACACACACACACACACACACACACACACACACACACACACACACACACACACACACACAACCACACACACACAGACACACACACACACACAACCACACACACACAACACACACACACACACACACACACACACACACACACACACACACACACAACACACACACACACAACACACACACATCTTAAATCTCTTATCTATGATAAGATAACTAGTTGTTCTCACTGACCACCCAATTCTGTAATATCTCTGTAATGCCTCAACACTGCATCTTCAACCAAATGGCTGTTTAAGTCGAATAAATCTGTTATACACATTCATTATATACACACACACACACACACACACACACACACACACACACACACACACATGATGTATCTTTCCCTGGTAACAATTACGATTCTTTGAACTGTAAAAGCAATACATCAGAGACATGACATTGTCTTCCTATCATTGGTAATATATATATATATATATATATATATATATATATATATATATATATATATATATATATATTACGCACATACAATGGTTGGACTTCAGGGGAGGTGTGGTGTGGTGTGGTGTGTGGGGGGAAGAGGAGGAGGTTCAGTACAAAACCCCCCAGAGATATATTGCCCAGCACGCAGACCTCCCCCCACCCTGCCAGGCCCACTTCAGCATGATGTAAAAGGCTTCCCCGAAGTGGGAAATGGAGACCATTTCTTTTTTTTAAATGTTTGCGGGACTCTGGCCATTATTTTGATAAGGATGGTTTTTTTTTTTGTTTTTGTTTTTAGAAAAAGGGAAGGATTGGATGAGGTTGGAAAGAGGTTTTCCCCTTTACCGGGTATTTAACATCCTTATCCACACACACACACACACACACACACACACACAAGATCTACAACCTCAGTCTGACGTCCCTCCACCACATCCCTGAACAACACATCCTCGTAACAACTCCCCCTCCTTCCCTCCCTCCCTCCACAAACAACACCTACCCCTCCCTCCCGAGCCCCATCGCTCAACAACCAAGCGATCAATTCGACACACGCATCCCGCCTCCCTGCTAGAATAATCCAGTATATCTCAAATATATCCCCCTGCTATACCCGGCAACTGCTCGTAATAATATACCCACCACAGGAGTTCCAAACACACCTCAGGTCACATCCTACTCATCCAAACTGTCTTAAGAGAACGGGTGTTTGTAAGACAGACCCGGTATCTTTTAACAACCTAAACCAAACCATGGCCATTCCTATCTCATCATACGCTAGTATGCTGTTAGACTCTTAGATATATCGATAATATGCCCGCGACACTATACTCTGGGTGGACAAAGTTATACTCCGAAGGTATGCTGAACTAATTATGTGATGTATATCATATGGTTTATATATATACATTTATGTTGGAAAGGATCACAATTTTGCGCGTGACCAAGATATTCCTATGAGTCCACATAGGAATATATATATATATATATATATATATATTTTTTTTTCTTTTTTTTAATTTTTCCAAAAGAAGGAACAGAGGGGGCCAGGTGAGGATATTCCAAAAAAGGCCCAGTCCTCTGTTCTTAACGCTACCTCGCTAACGCGGGAAATGGCGAATAGTTTGAAAAAAAAAAAAAAAAAAAAAAATATATATATATATATATATATATATATATATATATATATATATATATATATATACCTTGAACCCTTCAACAAGACGGTACAACCTTTGAACACGACGGTACAACCCTTGCTCACGACGGCATAATCCTTCAACACGACGGTACAACCCCTGAACATGACGGTACAACCCCTGAACATGACGGTGCAACCCCTGAACATGACGGTACGACCCTTGAGCACGACGGTACGACCCTTAAGCACGACGGTACGACCCTTGATCACGACGGTACAACCCATGAGCACGACGGTACGAACCTTGATCACGACGGTACGACCTTTGAACACGACGGTACAACCTTTAAATATGATAATCCTGGTCTTTCATCTGACCTTCCGGGGTCAGGTCAAGGGCCATGCCATCAATCATACCCAAAGGATACCACACTTGTACTCCAGGGTCGTGCCGCTGGGATGAATGATCGTACTACACAACTCGAGAGTCGTACTGTACTTCTTAAGAGTCGTACCGTTGCGGTCAGAGACGGTACTGTCGTACTTTGAGTCGTACCGTCGTTGTGAGGGGTCGTACCGTCGCGGTCAAGCATAGTACTGTCGCGCTACGTAGAATCGTACCGTCGTGCTCAAAATATCACACTCTCCTTCCTCAAGAACGGTACCTCCGTGTTCTAAGGGGCTGTACCGTCGTACTCTCTGGGGATCGTACCATCGCGCTCTCTGGGGGTCGTTCCATCTCTGTGTGGGTCGTAACATTGCTCTCTGAGGGTCGTACTATCGCACACTCCGGGGGATCGCACCATCGCACTCTCTGGGGGCTCTACCATCGCACTCTCTGGGGGCTCTACCATCGCACTCTCCGGGGGATCGCACCATCGCACTCTCTGGGGGATTGCACCATCGCGCTCTCTGTGGGTCGTACCATCATCACCCAGATGTTATCGACCTCCAGACAGCCCTGGACACAAACCCCTGAGCAATGGCAATCACTAGCCGATCATCAGCATACAAGCCATGTATACAGTAGGAGGAGGAGGAGGAGGAGCTGGTGGTGGTTGGGGGGGGGGGGGGGGGGGGTGGCACTAATAGTCAAGCCAACGCACACATCGTTAGACCAAACATGGCCGGCATACCTGAGTGTGTGTGTGTACGTGTGTGTGTGTGTGTGTGTGTGTGTGTGTGTGTGTGTGTGTGTGTGTGTGTGTGTGTGTACCTCCTGTGATCTGCAACTCCTACGAGAGACCAGGTGCGTCCCGGGAGCGATCTGGTGGTCCCCCCCATCGGCCCACACTGGGGCGTTGCACTTGAAGACGCCCTTCCACGCCCACGCCCCTTCCCCCCAGAGTCTATGGTCATCGCGGGGGACGACAGCGATAGCGGTGTCTGGGGGGAGGGAGGGTCTTCGGGGGGGGTGGTCTCCCAGCCTGGTTAACGGTGGGGTTGTGTAATGGGGGTGAGGGTGTGTGTGGGGGGGTAAGTTTAATGGTGTACAGGATGATAATGGTGTACTGGATGATAGTGGTGCACTGGATGATAATGGTGTACTGGATGATAATGGTGTACTGGATGATAGTGGTGCACTGGATGATAATGGTGTACTGGATGATAATGGTGTACTGGATGATAGTGGTGCACTGGATGATAATGGTGTACTGGATGATAGTGGTGCACTGGATGATAATGGTGTACAGGATGATAATGGTATACTGGATGATAATGGTGTACTGGATGGTAATGGTGTACTGGATGATAATGGTGTACTGGATGATAGTGAACTACTGGATGATGGTGTGTCATCTCATGTTGATACAACCTCTGATAACAACTGGGTGGCGACGGTGTGTGTATGGTGATGGTTGTGACACACTGGGTCATGATGGTGAGCACAGTGCAAAGGGTTATAGTGATGATTTACAACGATATAATGCTCACAATACTAACTAACTGACGAGATTTACAACCTCCTTCACTTACACATCACAAACACGTACATATATATAGTGCTCCTATGTCACTACACACATTCACAGCAGTCCATACATATTCACAACAGTCCATACACATTCACAACAGTCCATACACATTCACAACACTTCAGTCATTCACATACACTACAGACACATCGTGTTAATCATCCAACAACATCACCATCTTCTTGCCTACATCACCATCTTCTCCCCCCCTCCCTCCCTCCCTCCCTCCCTCCCTCCCTCACCATTACCAGCTGTGGCCACCACATCGAGACCCTTCCCCCCCCCCCCCCCCCCCCCCGCCCTTATACGCCGCGTAAACCAGACACCAAACACTTCCCATCGCATTTTCTCCCACCTGTACCTATAATATACGCCCAGGTCTCTGCCTCAGCACACACGAGGAGGCTAAGTACATATATATATATATATATATATATATATATATATATATATATATATATATATATATATATATATATATATATATATCCCATTCAGCCAGGACAGCTACACATTAAGCCATCTCCACACGACACAAACAAAAGAAATATATAAAGATGCAACGGGCAAGCGTCTCTCTCAGTCTCCCCCGACATCTCCCGAGGAATCCAAGTGGAAGGGAGAGATAAGCAGGGCTCCCACACACCATACTCTTGAATACGAAAACTTAATTCACCGTCACGAGGGGAGGGGAGGGGAGGGGGGAGGTGTACAGGGAGAAGGGGGAAAGGGCCTTTCTACTCCTTCCCTCCGCCCCCCACGCAACAAAAAAACACCCCCCCAAAAAAAAAAAAATGTGATCAGTCACCAAACCTCGCCCGAGTTTCTCAACACCTTCATCGAGGCTTCGAAACCACCGCGACATACGGAAAGACTTTAAAAAGACTGAGCGAAAAGTTGAGAAGAGAGAGAGAGAGAGAGAGAGAGAGAGAGAGAGAGAGAGAGAGAGAGAGAGAGAGAGAGAGAGAGAACACATCGAACGCCACCAAGATATAGTCTACGTCTTCGCCTTCGTCTGCGTAAAGAAAAAAAGAAAAACCATTATCGACAAAAATGAACAAACACAGAAGCAAGTTCAGGCAAGATCGTAACTCTGACTACACACACACACACACACACACACACACACACATATAACGTACTATACCCCATCATATAACAAGCAGAAGATATTCAACAGATCCGAGGGAACAGACACGCCATAACAGACCGACGACATTCCTATGTAACGGACGAACCCCTCCACAATGGCGAACCCCTCCACAATCCCACCCGGCTATATAGCCGAGAGGACCTGCAAAATATCGGTTATTTGACCGGCACGATATTGGAGGGAACTAATACCATATTTCCCTGGAAATGACATTATTCAGAATATGATAAGGTTAGGTTAGGTCGCATTCCAGGTGTTGGACACTGGGGTATACCTGACCCACGGAGTATACCAGTATACTGACGATATACTTCAGTATCCGGAGGAGACGGGCATATCAATAAGGAGAATAGTATATACTATATGACATATATATAGGATAAAGCAATTAGCCTGTTTGGGTGGGCTCCAGGCCTCGTAACTACTGGGGTCGTTAAAGCAACAATAACAAGCTTCTACTACCACAAGACGAGCATCTTTGCTCCACCTTCTTCAGATGTTGTGATTATAAATATCTTATATAACAACACCCTCTCACTACGCCCGTGGTACGGTGAGCAACTGTGAATGAGGCTCACTGAAGAAATCGGAAGCAAGATGAACAACACAACAACCCTATAAGAACTGAAATGGCTCGGTCGAACTGTCAACGATCCGTTATGTGATAACAATTGCGGTACTGAGACAGAGTCTGTGTTTGATAACCAAACCTCGAGATGGACCAAGTCTGGATCTATATCTTGATAACCAAACCTCGAGATGGACCAAGTCTGGTTCTATATCTTGTTCACAAACTTAGAATGAGGAAGAACTTAGGGTGAGAACAAAAAAAGCATAACATCCCAACCAAATAGAGGAAAAAGGATATTACAATCTGGTATTAAAACAAGATGATCGGTGAGCTGCGAAGAGGCGTCGAATACTGTACAAGATCCCCCACACACCTTCGGCAGGAGGGACCTGAAGAAATCCAGAGCCGTGTGTAAGAACCAGAGGACCACGTCCCCAGCATCATACACACGCCCTACACAAGAGAGGCGCTGAGGGTCCCTGGTCAAGCCAAAAGACACCTCACCACACGAAATAAGTCGGCGAAAACACTGAATTTACTATGGCGATACAAAAACACTCAATATACACTGGTTACAACGGAAATGTAAATGACACGTATATACATATGATTTACATGATGGGGGGAAAACAAAAACAAAAACAGGAAAGAAAG